>NW_021823443.1:7500-42297 GCF_901001165.1 Salmo trutta
AAAGAGAAATGACAGTTCGTTATTACTTGAAGACATGAAGGTCAGTTAATGTGGAACGTTTCAAGAACTTTGAAAGTTTCTTAAAGTGCAGTCGCAAAAACCATCAAGCACTATGATGAAACTGGTTCTCATGAGGACCGCCACAGGAAAGGAAGACCCAGAGGTACCTCTCCTGCAGAGGATAAGTTCATTAGAGTTCCAGCCTCAGAAATTGCAGCCCAAATAAATGCTTCAAAGAGTTAAAGTAACAGACACATCTCAACATCAACTGTTCAGAGGAGACTGCGTGAATCAGGCCTTCATGGTTGAATTGCTGCAAAGATACCACTATTAAAGGACACCAATAAAAAGAAGAGACTTGCTTGGGCCAAGAAACACGAGCAATGGACATTAGACCAGTGGAAAACTGTCCTTTGGTCTGATGAGTCCAAATTTGAGATTTTTGGTTCCAACCGCTGTGTCTTTGTGAGAAGCAGACTAGGTGAACGGATGTGTGGTTCCCACCATGAAGCATGGAGGAGGAGGTGTGATGGTGTGGGCGTGTTTTGCTGGTGACAGTGTCTGTGATTTAGAATTCAAGGCACACTTAACCAGCATGGCTACCACAGCATTCTGCAGCGATACGCCATCCCATCTGTTTTGCGCTTAGTGGTACTATCATTTGTTTTTCAACAGGACAATGACCCCAACACACCTCCAGGTTGTGTAAGGGCTATTTGACCAAGAAGTAGAGTGATGGAGTGCTGCATCAGATGACCTGGCCTCCACAATCACCCAACCTCAATCCAATTGAGATGGCTTATGATGAGTTGGACCGCAGAGTGAAAGAAAAGCAGCCAACAAGTGCTCAGCATATGTGGGAACTCCTTGGACTGTTGGAAAAGCATTCCAAAAGCTGGTTGAGAGAATGCCAAGAGTGTGCAAAGCTGTCATCAAGACAAAGTGTGGCTACTTTGAAGAATCTCAAATCTAAAATATATTTTGATTTGTTTAACACTATTTTGGTTACTACATGATTCCATATGTGTTATTTCATAGTGGTGTCTTCACTATTATTCTACAATGTAGAAAATATTAAAAATAAAGAAAAACCCTTGAATGAGTAGGTGTGTCCAAACCTTCGACTGGTACTGTAGGTTTGCACGGGCTTGAGGCAAAGTACACAATTAACCATTGAGAGGCAGGATGGTTCTAGGTTCAGCTAAGTTGATTACACAGCCCCCAATAAGGCACTCGTTTACTCGTTTATCCTCCCTGGTATACATTCTGTTATGAAAAACCTCAAGATCTTCTCGAAATTGTCTACCAATATAAAAACATGAGGTGACCCAAAAAGAACATTTCCACCATGACATAGTAATCCCGTAAGTGGTGGTGAATGGTACGGGGGGAATGAAAACACAGCGTATTGATGCAACTTAAGAAGAAGCTTTCCAAAGAGAAAATAATATCCCCAAAGAATCTCAAACAAATTTGCAAACCGGCAGCCACACAAAGAGAATAAAGCTCTGTCAAAGGGTTTCTGTTGGACTAGAATCCAACCCAATGTGCAGGGAGAGTTCAGTTTCTGTTGGACTAGAATCCAATCCAATATGCAGGGAGAGTTCAGTTTCTGTTGACTCTGGCTCCTCTCTGGCCCTGACTCTGAGTTCTCTGGCCCTGACTCTGACTTCTCTGGCCCTGATTCTCACTCTTCTCTGGCCCTAACTCTGACTCTTCTCTGGCCCTGACTCTGGCCCTGCCTCTTCTCTGGCCCTTACTCTCTGACTCTTACTCTTCTATTTTTTATTATTTTTATTTTAGTCATTTAGCAGACGCTCTTATCCAGAGCGACTTACAGTAGTGAATGCATACATTTCATACAATTTCATACATTTTTTTTCTGTTCTTCTCTGGCCCTGCCTCTTCTCTGGCCCTGACACTTCTCTGGCCCTGACTCTTACTCTTCTCTGGCCCTGACACTTCTCTGGCCCTGACTCTGGCCCTGACTGACCCTGACTCTAGCCCTGCTGGTGGTCTGATGATGCTGAGCAGTGTTTATGTGGAGGTAGTGGCCCTGACTCTAGCCCTGCTGGTGGTCTGATGATGCTGAGCAGTGTTTATGTGGAGGTAGTGGCCCTGACTCTAGCCCTGCTGGTGGTCTGATGATGCTGAGCAGTGTTTATGTGGAGGTAGTGGCCCTGACTCTAGCCCTGCTGGTGGTCTGATGATTCTGAGCAGTGTTTATGTGGAGGTAGTGGCCCTGACTCTAGCCCTGCTGGTGGTCTGATGATGCTGAGCAGTGTTTATGTGGAGGTATTGGACATGTAGAAACAGACTTTGTTTTTTAAATGATCAGTCTGTTTCATCAGTTATCTGTTCATCTCATTCTTTTCCTCTTCCAGGTTTAGCTCATCAAACCAGCGTATCTTCTTCTTGACTGTCTTGTTGCCCTCTGCATCCTAGACTTTCATTCCGATCAGTTCCACACTGTCTCTGATGGACATGTCAACTTGTTAAGTGAAAGTGACATGCCGAGCACTGTACACACTAGACCTACTGTCTCCTCTAGACATTCCATATTTCAATTGCTTTTTGAGAATCCCCTTCATCTGACTTCAATGCCTTCAATGCCACTGCCTGGGGCAGTGCTAGGTGCAGGAGGAGGTGTTTTGGTGATACTTCCACCTCTATGCCCTTCAGGCCTTGAGGATGACCTGGGGCAGTGCTGATAGGTGCAGGAGGAGGTGTTCAGGCCTTTAGGATGACCTGGGGCAGTGCTGATAGGTGCAGGAGGAGGTGTTCAGGCCTTTAGGATGACCTGGGGCAGTGTTGATAGGTGCAGGAGGAGGTGTTCAGGCCTTGAGGATGACCTGGGGCAGTGCTGATAGGTGCAGGAGGAGGTGTTCAGGCCTTTAGGATGACCTGGGGCAGTGTTGATAGGTGCAGGAGGAGGTGTTCAGGCCTTGAGGATGACCTGGGGCAGTGCTGATAGGTGCAGGAGGAGGTGTCCAGGCCTTTAGGATGACCTGGGGCAGTGCTGGGTGCAGGAGGAGGTGTTCAGGCCCTTAGGATAACCTGGGGCAGTGCTGATAGGTGCAGGAGGAGGTGTTCAGGCCTTTAGGATGACCTGGGGCAGTGCTGGGTGCAGGAGGAGGTGTTCAGGCCTTTAGGATGACCTGGGGCAGTGCTGGGTGCAGGAGGAGGTGTTTTGGTGATACTTCCACCTGTATGCTCTTCAGGCCTTTAGGGAAGTCAGACCTGACATTAGAATGACCCAACGTCTGACTGAGTGGTCTTCCTGTCTGGGTTGGCGCCCCCCCTTCGGTTGTGCCGTGGCGGAGGTCTTTGTGGGCTATACTCGGCCTTGTCTTAGGACGGTAAGTTGGTGGTTGGAGACATCTCTCTAGTGGTGTGGGGGCTGTGCTTTGGCAAAGTGGGTGGAGTTATATCCTGCCTGTTTGGCCCTGTCCGGGGGTATCATTGGATGGGGCCACAGTGTCTTCTGATCCCTCCTGTCTCAGCCTCCAGTATTTATGCTGCAGTAGTTTATGTGTCGGGGGGCTAGGGTCAGTCTGTTACATCTGGAGTGTTTCTCTTGTCTTATCCGGTGTCCTGTGTGAATTTAAATATGCTCTCTCTAACTCTCTCTTTCTCTCTTTCTTTCTTTCTCTCGGAGGACCTGAGCCCTAGGACCATGCCTCAGGACTAACTGGCATGATGACTCCTTGCTGTCCCCAGTCCACCTGGCCATGCTGCTGCTCCAGTTTCAACTGTTCTGCCTGCGGCTATGGAACCCTGACCTGTTCACCGGACGTGCTTGTTGCACCCTCGACAACTACTATGCTTATTATTATTTGACCATGCTGGTCATTTATGAACATTTTAACATCTTGACCATGTTCTGTTATAATATCCACCCGGCACAGCCAGAAGAGGACTGGCCACCCCTCATAGCCTGGTTCCTCTCTAGGTTTCTTCCTAGGTTTTTTGCCTTTCTAGGGAGTTTTTCCTAGGGACTTTTTCCTAGCCACCGTGCTTCTTTCACATGCATTGCTTGCTGTTTGGGGTTTTAGGCTGGGTTTCTGTACAGCACTTTGAGATATCAGCTGATGTACGAAGGGCTATATAAATACATTTGATTTGATTTGATTTGTAGCTCCCTGCTCTGTAGCTCCCCTCTCTGTTGCTGACCGTCCTGTAGCTCCCCTCTCTGTTGCTGACCGTCCTGTAGCTCCCATCTCTGCTGTTGACCGTCCTGTAGCTCCCTGCACTGTAGCTCCCCTCTCTCTTACTGACCGTCATGTAGCTCCCTGATCTGTTGACCCCTGCTCTGTAGCTCCCCTCTCTGTTGCTGACCGTCCTGTAGCTCCCATCTCTGCTGTTGACCGTCCTGTAGCTCCCTGCACTGTTACGGACCGTCCTGTAGCTCCCCTCTCTGTTGCTGACCGTCCTGTAGCTCCCTGCTCTGTTACGGACCGTCCTGTAGCTCCCCTCTCTGTTGCTGACCGTCCTGTAGCTCCCCTCTCTGTTTCTGACCGTCCTGTAGCTCCCCTCTCTGTCACTGACCATCCTGTAGCTCCCTGCTCTGTAGCTCCCCTCTCTGTTACTGACCGTCCTGTAGCTCCCTGCTCTGTTACGGACCGTCCTGTAGCTCCCCTCTCTGTTACTGACAATCCTGTAGCTCCCTGCTCTGTAGCTCCCCTCCCTGTTTCTGACCGTCCTGTAGCTCCCCTCTCTGTTGCTGACCGTCCTGTAGCTCCCCTCTCTGTTGCTGACCATCGTGTAGCTCCCCTCTCTGTTGCTGACCGTCCTGTAGCTCCCTGCTCTGTAGCTCCCCTCTCTGTTGCTGACTGTCCTGTAGCTCCCCTCTCTGTTGCTGACCATCCTGTAGCTCCCTGCTCTGTAACTCCCTTCTCTGTTACTGACCGTCCTGTAGCTCCCCTCTCTGTTGCTGACCGTCCTGTAGCTCCCCTCTCTGTTGCTGACCGTCCTGTAGCTCCCCTCTCTGTTACTGACCATCCTGTAGCTCCCCTCTCTGTTGCTGACCGTCCTGTAGCTCCCCTCTCTGTTACTGACCATCCTGTAGCTTCCTGCTCTGTTGCTGACCATCCTGTAGCTCCCTGCTCTGTAGCTCCCTTCTCTGTTACTGACCGTCCTGTAGCTCCCTTCTCTGTTACTGACCGTCCTGTAGCTCCCCTCTCTGTTACTGACCATCCTGTAGCTCCCCTCTCTGTTGCTGACCGTCCTGTAGCTCCCCTCTCTGTTACTGACCATCCTGTAGCTCCCTGCTCTGTAGCTCCCCTCTCTGTTACTGACCGTCCTGTAGCTCCCCTCTCTGTTACTGACCATCCTGTAGCTCCCTGCTCTGTAGCTCCCCTCTCTGTTGCTGACCGTCCTGTAGCTCCCTGCTCTGTTGCTGACCATCCTGTAGCTCCCTGCTCTGTAACTCCCCTCTCTGTTGCTGACCATCCTGTAGCTCCCTGCTCTGTTGCTGACCATCCTGTAGCTCCCTGCTCTGTAGCTCCCCTCTCTGTTGCTGACCGTCCTGTAGCTCCCCTCTCTGTTGCTGACCATCCTGTAGCTCCCTGCTCTGTTGCTGACCATCCTGTAGCTCCCTGCTCTGTAGCTCCCCTCTCTGTTGCTGACCGTCCTGTAGCTCCCTGCTCTGTTGCTGACCATCCTGTAGCTCCCTGCTCTGTAGCTCCCCTCTCTGTTGCTGACCATCCTGTAGCTCCCTGCTCTGTTGCTGACCATCCTGTAGCTCCCTGCTCTGTAGCTCCCTTCTCTGTTACTGACCGTCCTGTAGCTCCCCTCTCTGTTGCTGACCGTCCTGTAGCTCCCCTCTCTGTTGCTGACCGTCCTGTAGCTCCCCTCTCTGTTACTGACCATCCTGTAGCTCCCCTCTCTGTTGCTGACCGTCCTGTAGTTCCCCTCTCTGTTACTGACCATCCTGTAGCTCCCTGCTCTGTTGCTGACCATCCTGTAGCTCCCTGCTCTGTAGCTCCCTTCTCTGTTACTGACCGTCCTGTAGCTCCCTTCTCTGTTACTGACCGTCCTGTAGCTCCCCTCTCTGTTGCTGACCGTCCTGTAGCTCCCCTCTCTGTTACTGACCATCCTGTAGCTCCCCTCTCTGTTGCTGACCGTCCTGTAGCTCCCCTCTCTGTTACTGACCATCCTGTAGCTCCCTGCTCTGTAGCTCCCCTCTCTGTTACTGACCGTCCTGTAGCTCCCCTCTCTGTTACTGACCATCCTGTAGCTCCCTGATCTGTAGCTCCCCTCTCTGTTACTGACCGTCCTGTAGCTCCCTGCTCTGTTACGGACCGTCCTGTAGCTCCCCTCTCTGTTACGGACCGTCCTGTAGCTCCCCTCTCTGTTACTGACCATCCTGTAGCTCTCTGCTCTGTAGCTCCCCTCTCTGTTGCTGACCGTCCTGTAGCTCCCCTCTCTGTTTCTGACCATCCTGTAGCTCCCCTTTCTGTTGCTGACCATCCTGTAGCTCCCTGATCTGTAGCTCCCCTCTCTGTTACTGACCGTCCTGTAGCTCCCTGCTCTGTTACGGACCGTCCTGTAGCTCCCCTCTCTGTTACTGACCGTCCTGTAGCTCCCCTCTCTGTTGCTGACCGTCCTGTAGCTCCCCTCTCTGTTACTGACCGTCCTGTAGCTCCCTGCTCTGTTGCTGACCATCCTGTAGCTCCCCTCTCTGTTACTGACCATCCTGTAGCTCCCCTCTCTGTTGCTGACCGTCCTGTAGCTCCCCTCTCTGTTACTGACCATCCTGTAGCTCCCTGCTCTGTAGCTCCCTGATCTGTTACTACACCCAAACAAGGGCACTGCGTTCATCCACCTCTGGCCTGCTCGCCTCCCTACCTCTGAGGAAGCACAGTTCCCGCTCAGCCCAGTCAAAACTGTTCGCTGCTCTGGCACCCCAATGGTGGAACAAGCTCCCTCACGACGCCAGGACAGCGGAGTCAATCACCACCTTCCGGAGACACCTGAAACCCCACCTCTTTAAGGAATACCTGGGATAGGATAAAGTAATCCTTCTAACCCCACCCCCCCCAAAAGATTTAGATGCACTATTGTAAAGTGGTTGTTCCACTGGATATCATAAGGTGAATGCACCAATTTGTAAGTCGCTCTGGATAAGAGCGTCTGCTAAATGACTTAAATGTAATGTAATGTAAATGTTACTGACCGTCCTGTAGCTCCCATCTTTGTTGCTGACCGTCCTGTAGCTCCCATCTCTGTTACTGACCGTCCTGTAGCTCCCCTCTCTGTTACTGACCATCCTGTAGCTCCCCTCTCTGTTGCTGACCGTCCTGTAGCTCCCCTCTCTGTTACTGACCGTCCTGTAGCTCCCCTCTCTGTTACTGACCGTCCTGTAGCTCCCCACTTTCTTACTGACCGTCCTGTAGCTCCCCTCTCTGTTTCTGACCATCCTGTAGCTCCCCTCTCTGTTACTGACCGTCCTGTAGCTCCCATCTTTGTTGCTGACCGTCCTGTAGCTCCCTGCTCTGTTTCTGACCATCCTGTAGCTCCCCTCTCTGTTACTGACCATCCTGTAGCTCCCTGCTCTGTAGCTCCCCTCTCTGTTTCTGACCATCCTGTAGCTCCCCTCTCTGTTACTGACCGTCCTGTAGCTCCCTGCTCTGTTACTGACCGTCCTGTAGCTCCCCTCTCTGTTACTGACCATCCTGTAGCTCCCCTCTCTGTTACTGACCGTCCTGTAGCTCCCCTCTCTGTTACTGACCGTCCTGTAGCTCCCCTCTCTGTTTCTGACCATCCTGTAGCTCCCCTCTCTGTTATTGACCGTCCTGTAGCTCCCTGCTCTGTAGCTCCCCTCTCTGTTACTGACCGTCCTGTAGCTCCCCTCTCTCTTACTGACCATCCTGTAGCTCCCTGCTCTGTAGCTCCCCTCTCTGTTTCTGACCATCCTGTAGCTCCCCTCTCTGTTACTGACCGTCCTGTAGCTCCCTGCTCTGTTGTCTGCTCTTTAATGCCGGTTGTCTTAAACATTTCAAAGATGAGAACCAATATCAATACAAACATTTTAAATATATCAGCTACACCATTGGCAGTATAGAATGTTAATCAGATTTGAATGCATTTTCATTTAACAATTTACATTTAGTTAGCATTATAGGTGAAAGGCATGGTATTTTTTAAGAATTCTTATGCTGCCTATACACTGACATTTTCCTTATGATTACCTTTCTTGTCTGGGCTTGTCACTAGCACTCTCTTTCTGACTGCAAAACTCTGGCCTCCTCAAAAGAGACATTCACCATGGCTCAATGAACAAGCCATGACCTGGCTGAAAAACTAGTTTGGCTCATTGTCAAAAAGATTGGACTAGCCTAGCTATTTAGCTAACTTATTTAATTACCACTTTATTTAAACGTCAAGTGGTAATCACAACGTAGACCAAACGTTAGCTATTGAAAGTAATGTTATTCAATCAGAGGTGTCTAACATTAGCCACCTAGCTAGCTAACATTACATAGTTAACACTGGCACTAGCCTAGCTAACTAGCTAGCCAGCTTTGCTAGCGGCAACCTAATTAGCTATATAACGTGGTAGGTTGTTAGTTATTGCCATCTGATTAATATATTCAGCCTTTATGACAATGACAAGATGGCTAGCTCATTAGCCAACAAGAAGAGATTATAAATTACAGGGAGCTAAAACATGATTAGGAGATGAAACTTTGTCTATCAGATTCAAATACAATGGATTGGGTTAGTCAAAGCTAGGCTGGACAATAGAACGAGTCAAAATTCACCCAAGGCAGGAACACTAGCGCGAGGCCATAGCAAATTAATGGAAACAAACGTTTTACAGAGCCTCTTCTGACTGAAATGATGCTTAGAATTCCATTTCCCCTAAATGGCAAAACAAAATGCAGCCCTTTTTATTTTATCACTACAATCTGTTCTTAGGATGAAACTGAAAAAGAACAAATTTTGTAGAAAGTTAACAGACATTGCCGTTATGTTGGGGAAATAGGAATGTCTAAAAAGCAGTCTTATTTAATCAGCTTACTATTTATCTGCTACCATTTGCCTTTTTTTATGTTCGACATTTTGTGGTTTGAACTCGCAATAACTTCACTTTTCATGATTCACATTATTCTAATTCTCTGATAGCATGACATGGCAAACAGGTAGCACACTTCTGAAAACAAACTGCTCAGCAAATCAAAGGCTCTGAAGATCTACCAAAGATATAGAGATTAATACACATCTAATTTCCTGTGTCTGTGTTTATGTTGAAGGTGAATCAACAGTTGCATCCATTTTTGGATCCACATCCATGTTTGAACTTATAAATTAATAACCCTAACCCTAACCTTAATGATATCTAACCCATTGATTCAGAAAGTAATATAACTTATGAGCTTAGTTCAAGTGTCATTCTCTATCAGAACCCAAAATGCAAGCTTGTTTTACTCCAATGTTTGTAAAAAAATAAAATAAATTAAACTGTATAGCCTCAAAACATGGTTAAAAGTATAATTTCTGTACCATGGATGGTCAGTCCTTGCATCTATAATTATGTCTAATTTTAGTGGTTACATTTCTCCATCCCCATCACAGCTTTTTAGCAAGAGACCACTGTTATTTTTTTCCAACTGCTGATTGGCATTTAAGAAAGTGTTTTTTTAAATAATTAACTAAATGTAAGGTGTTTTTGTTTTAAGGGTATATGGACCATTGTTGCATTGTTCATTGTTATTCTGTTAATTGCTATTTTATGGTTTGAAGTGATCAAATTAACTAACACATATTGTATATTTTGCAATTCTGAGTAATTGCTAGGTATAGAAGGTATAGAAACTAATGGTCAGATGAAGACATGGCTTCGAACAAAAAGTATTGCAATTGCTAAATAATTCCAGTAGATGGAAGCATAAGCCCACGAATGAAACCTCAGAAGATCCGTTTTCTCTTGAATACACCACTCTCCCCTTCATCCTCACAGAAAAACTCCCTTTCCACACTGCTAACACACGAGGAAGGACCAAAACGTCATTTGAATAGATGACTGTTTATTACTATAATGATGATACATGTTTATTATTACCCATTTTTATTCTCATGTTTTGAAATTATACTTGATATCTATTTCAATAACGATGATCAATAATCCTGAACATTAATTCAGTCACCTCTGGTCGAGAAACTTATTTTCCTAGTGCATTCATTGTCAAATTCATCAACCAGCATCGACTCGCCCTGCCTTCTCACACAAGTAGCCAACTGGCATGTTCACGTGTCTCATACCATGATCAACTCAACAAGCCCCGACAAAAGCTTGTGCTGTCAGCAGCAGCGAGCACTCCTCCTTCTCGAGCAAGCGAGGGGTATGTTTGAGGTAAACTTGCTAACCGCGAGGGTTGCATGATGTACTTTACTGTTTTCTACTCCGAGGGTGTATACTTGCAGTGTCATATGAGATATGAAGATGAGTAGATATGTTTACTAGAGTTGTGGGTTAGTGCATCTGACTAGTGATTATTTGGGCGGTGTTCAATACCTGCTATAGATAGTATATTTTTGCTCTCCCAAAAGCAACACAGGCCTCATACGAGATAAATAGATGATAGATAGATAGTAATGAGTAACCATTTTAGAAAATAATGGGAAATATAGCCTTTGGTTGCATGCAATTTTATGTCAATCATATTGCTGCTATAGCCTATAACTGATGCATCATGGTCTCATGCTGCCATCTATTGGAAATATTGAGCAATTCAAAGTTATTAATTCACATTAAGACATTGGTGAGGCAGCTGAGAAATAAAGAGTATTTTTCTTATTCATTCCTGAGATCAGTCTCAGACCTGCCCCTCCTATCCCAAGCCAATTGCTGGACTTCCACATAGAGGTTACTAGGTCACACCCATTTGAAATAAAGCATAAAATGTAGCTTGATTATCAAGTGTTCTACCTTGCAATAATAAATATCATATAATAAAATAAAATAAAAAATAAAAAACAGAAACATTTTAAATAGCTTTTGATTAAAAAAATATTCATAATGCTATTTAGTACTATAATGGTATTTACCAACATGATATTATTACAAAAATAGTTTCTAAAAGTGTTCTAGCCTACCCTACCCTAAAATTAGGGTTAAGGCTAAAATAGGTTATACCTATTGCTAGAGGTTAGGGCTAAATTAGGTTATACGTAGGTTTAAGGTTTTTAAGGCAAAAAACTATATGGGTTTATAGCTCTCTTGCTCCTCCTTGTAGCCTTCTGCGGGTACTACATACCTCATTCGCGACACTCGCTAGGCTCATAATCTGCGTCAGATCTACAAATCAATGATCTAGACCTATCCATTTAGTTTGCAACTCAGTGAAGCTGCGCAGCATTCGCTCAATTCAATGCCTACAAACGAACAGGTTTCGAAGGATATCAAATCACCCGGCAGCCATTTACAAACAACAAATCGTAAAAAAAAAAGGTTATTTCTTCATTTAAAAAATTTGTCTGGCTGTTTAAAATTGGTCACATCTTGAAAAAGAGGACCGAGACATAGGTTTTGTTTAGGTTTTACAGCTTTTTATGAAGAAAAAAAAGGTTAACCATGACCAGAAAATGTTTAACGTTTAATCGATATATGCGCCAGCCATCGTTAACACATTGGGTCACCACAATGTGTAACCAGGCAAAAATGGTGCTTGCGCATCAAGTAGCTATAACCTTGTTAATAATAAATTACCTGAGCTAAGACTACAAGGTTAACGCAGGCAGGTCTCATTGCCAACAATAGCGAAGCTGGCGTTTGGACGCAGAACATTGGCTGGGAATAGAACATTCAGAAGGTGAGTTGGTGCCACATTACTCAATAGAACTAATAGGAGCTGGCAGGGTGAAAAATGCCCTAAAATGAAGTCTGTTTTTTTGCTACTACCTCAAAACTATGGCAAGCAGCTGGGAGATATGGTAATTTTATGAAAAAAGCATTGTTAAAAATGTTATCCAGACTACCAAAGCATCTCTTAAGGATAACATACAGTACCCAAATCTAACTGCCTGTAGCTCAGGACCTGAAGCAAGGATATGCATATTATTGATACCATTTGAAAGGAAACACTTTGAAGTTTGTGGAAATGTGAAATGAATGTAGGAGAATATAACACATTAGATCTGGTAAAAGATAATACAAACAAAAACATGAGTGTTTCCCATCATCTTTGAAATGCAAGAGAAAGGCCTGAGATAGGATTATATGTGTAAGATGCTGTCCACAAGACGGCAGAAGTTTCTGACAGATTTTTTTATTTATTTCACCTTTATTTAACCAGGTAGGCTAGTTGAGAACAAGTTCTCATTTACAACTGTGACCTGGCCAAGATAAAGCAAAGCAGTTTGACACATATAACAACACAGTTACACATGGAATAAACAGACATACAGTCAATAATACAGTAGAAAAAGTCTATATACAGTGTGTGAGGTAAGATAAGGGAGGTAAGGCAATAAATAGGCCATGGTGATAAGACAGGGCTTTACCTAGCAAAGACTTATAGATGACCTGGAGCCAGTGGGTTTGGCGACAGATATGTAGTGAGGGCCAGCCAACGAGAGCATACAGGTCGCAGTGGTGGGTAGTATATGAGGTTTGGTGATAAAACAGATGGCACTGTGATAGACATCATCCAGTTTGCTGAGTAGAGTGTTGGAGACTATTTTGTAAATGACATCGCCTAAGTCAAGGATCGGTAGGACAGTCACTTTTACTAGGGTATGTTTGGCAGCATGAGTGAAGGAGGCTTTGTTGCGAAATAGGAAGCTGATTCTAGATTTAATTTTGGATTGGAGATGCTTAATGTGAGTCTGGAAGGAGAGTTTACAGTCTAACCAGACACCTAGCTATTTGCAGTTGTCCACATATTCTAAGTCAGAACCGTCCAGAGTAGTGATGCTAGTCGGGCGGGAGGGTGGGTGGGGGCAGCAATTGATTGAAGAGCATGCACTTAGTTTTACTAGCATTTAAAAGCAGTTGGAGGCCAGGGAAGGGGTGTTATATGGCGTTGAAGCTCGTTTGGAGGTTTGTTAGCACAGTGTCCAAAGAAGGGCCAGATGTATACAGAATGGTGTCTGCATAGAGGTGGATCAGAGAATCACCAGCAGCAAGAGCAACATCACTGATATATACAGAGAAAAGAGTCGGCCCGAGAATTGAACTCTGTGGCACCCCCATAGAGATAGCAAGACAACAGGTCCGGACAACAGGCCCTCCGATTTGACACACTGAACTCTATCTGAGAAGTAGTTGGTGAACCAGGCGAGGTAGTCATTTGAGAAGCTAAGGCATTTGAGTCTGCCGATAAGAATACGGTGATTGACAGTGTCGAAAGCCTTGGCCAGGTCGATGAAGACGGCTGCACAGTACTGTCATTTATCGATGGAGTTATGATATTATTTAGGACCTTGAGCGTGGCTGAGGTGCAACCATGACCAGCTCGGAAACCAGATTGCATAGTGGAGAAGGTACGGTGGGATTCAAAATGGTCGGTGATCTGTTTATTAACTTGGCCTTCGAAGAATTTAGATAGGCAGGGCAGGATAGATACAGGTCTGTAGCAGTTTGGGTATAGAGTGTCTCCCCCTGTCACGTCCTGACCAGTAGAGGGGGTAGTTGGGTCAGGACGTGGCAGGAGGGAGTGTGTGTTTTTTATTGTTTCATTGATTTTGGCCGTGTGACTTCCAATCAAGCACAGCTGTAGAGGGTTGTGGTTGATTGGGAGTCACACATAAGGTGCCTACTTTGCCTTGTGGGGTTGTGGGTGGTTGTTTTTTTACACTGCTTGTATAGCCTGTAGAACTGTCACTGTTGTCACCCTTTTTTTGTTGTTAAGTGAATGCTCTACTCCTTTTTTGGCAATAAATGACCATGAGTATTCACATACCTGCTGCGCCTTGGTTCATTTCAGAAGACAGCCGTTACAGAACCACCCACCAAACCAGGACCAAGCAGCAGAAGAGGAGGAAGCCACAGGAGAAAAAAAAGGAGGAATGGACATGGGAGGACGTCCTGGATGGCAAGAGAGCCTACACCTGGGAAGAGATCCTGGCCGGAAGGGATCGCCTCCCATGGGAACAGGTGGAGGCACTCAGGAGAGTGGAGGCAGCTGGACAGAGGAACCAACGGGAATGTTTTGCGGGAACACGGTTGGGTAGGAAACCCGAGAGGCAGCCCCAAGATTTTTTTTGGGGGGGGCACACGGGTAGTTTGGCCAGGCCAGGGAAGAGCCGTAAGCCAGCTACCCGTGATTACAGGGAGGTGCGTATGAGGTGGAGGGCGCCATGTTACGCTGTGGTACGCACCATCTCGCCTATACGGACGCACAGCCCAGTTCGCCCAGTACCAGCGCCCCGCAGGTGCCAGGGCAAGGGGAGCATCGAGCCGGAAGGGGTGATGCCAACCCTGCACTCAAGACCGCCAGTGCGCCCTTTCGGTCCGGTGTTTCCCGCTAGGCGCACTAGCATGGAGGTGCGTGTCTCCAGGCTGGCAAGTCCAATACCAGCCCCACGCATCAGGAGTCTAGTGCGTCAGCCCAGCCTCGCCAGTCAACAGTCACCAGAGCTGCCCGCCAGTCAACAGTCACCAGAGCTGCCCGCCAGTCAACAGTCACCAGAGCTGCCCGCCAGTCAACAGTCGTCAGAGCTGTCCGCCAGTCAACAGTCGTCAGAGCTGTCAGCCAGTCAACAGTCGTCAGAGCTGTCCGCCAGTCAACAGTCGTCAGAGCTGCCCGCCAGTCAACAATCGTCAGATCTGCCCGCCAGTCAACAGTCGCCAGAGAGGTCAGACTGCGCTGAACTGCCGGAGTGGCCAGACTGCGCTGAACTGCCGGAGTGGCCAGACTGCGCTGAACTGCCGGAGTGGCCAGACTGCGCTGAACTGCCGGAGTGGCCAGACTGCCCTGAACTGCCGGAGTGGCCAGACTGCCCTGAACTGCCGGAGTGGCCAGACTGCCCTGAACTGCCGGAGTGGCCAGACTGCCCTGTACTGCCGGAGTGGCCAGACTGCCCTGTACTGCCAGAGTGGCCAGACTGCCCTGTACTGCCAGAGTGGCCAGACTGCCCTGTACTGCCAGAGTGGCCAGACTGCCCTGTTCTGCCGGAGTGGCCAGACTGCCCTGTTCTGCCAGAGTGGCCAGACTGCCCTGTTCTGCCAGAGTGGCCAGACTGCCCTGTTCTGCCAGAGTGGTCCTCCTGCCCTCCGGTCCAGCCCGAGTGGTCCTCCTGCCCTCCGGTCCAGCCCGAGTGGCCCTCCTGCCTTCCGGTCCAGCCCGAGTGGCCCTCCTGCCTTCCGGCCCAGCCCGAGTGGCCCTCCTGCCTTCCGGCCCAGCCCGAGTGGCCCTCCTGCCTTCCGGCCCAGCCCGAGTGGCCCTCCTGCCTTCCGGCCCAGCCCGAGTGGCCCTCCTGCCTTCCGGCCCAGCCCGAGTGGCCCTCCTGCCTTCCGGCCCAGCCCGAGTGGCCCGCATGCCTTCCGGCCCAGCCCGAGTGGCCCTCCTGCCTTCCGGCCCAGCCCGAGTGGCCCTCCTGCCTTCCGGCCCAGCCCGAGTGGCCCGCATGTCTTCCGACCCAGCCAGAGTGGCCAGCATTTCTTCCGACCCAGCCAGAGTGGTCCGCATGCCTTCCGGCCCAGCCCGAGTGGCCCGCATGCCTTCCGACCCAGCCAGAGTGGCCCGCATGTCTTCCGACCCAGCCAGAGTGGCCCGCATGTCTTCCGACCCAGCCAGAGTGGCCCGCATGTCTTCCGACCCAGCCAGAGTGGCCCGCATGTCTTCCGACCCAGCCAGAGTGGCCCGCATGTCTTCCGACCCAGCCAGAGTGGCCCGCATGTCTTCCGACCCAGCCAGAGTGGTCCGTCTGCCAGGGTCAGCCCGAGTGGCCCGTCTGCCCGGCGCAGGTATCGGCGCCAACAAAGTGGGCGACGCCGAAGGTGGAGCGAGGTCCACGTCCTGCACCTGAGCCACCTAATGGATAGGTGGGTTGGGGAGGGAGGGTGTAGCACAGTGCCGTCGGTGACGGCAGCCACCGTCCCTTCCCTCCCTTATTGTTTAGGTGTTAAATTTTGTTGGGGATTTTCTTGTTTTCCTTTTTTTTAGGTGCATCCCGGCGTCTGCACCTTGAGGGGGGGTACTGTCACGTCCTGACCAGTAGAGGGGGTAGTTGGGTCAGGACGTGGCAGGAGGGAGTGTGTGTTTTTTATTGTTTCATTGATTTTGGCCGTGTGACTTCCAATCAAGCACAGCTGTAGAGGGTTGTGGTTGATTGGGAGTCACACATAAGGTGCCTACTTTGCCTTGTGGGGTTGTGGGTGGTTGTTTTTTACACTGCTTGTATAGCCTGTAGAACTGTCACTGTTGTCACCCTTTTTTTGTTGTTAAGTGAATGCTCTACTCCTTTTTTGGCAATAAATGACCATGAGTATTCACATACCTGCTGCGCCTTGGTTCATTTCAGAAGACAGCCGTTACACCCCCTTTGAAGAGGGGGATGACCGCGGCAGCTTTCCAATCTTTGGGGATCTCAGACGATACGAAAGAGAGGTTGAACAGGCTAGTAAATAGGGGTTGCAACATTTTCTGTGGATAATTTTAGGAAGAGAGGGTCCAGATTGTCTAGTCCAGCTGATTTGTGGGGTCCAGATTTTGCAGCTCTTTCAGAACATCAGCTGTCTGGATTTGGGTGAAGGAGAAGAGGGGGGGGGCTTCAGGGGGTGCTGAGAGGCAGAGAGGCAGTGATCGTTGAAGACAGCAGAGGTGTATTTATAGGGCAAGTTGGTCGGGATGATATATAAGAGGGTGTCCATGATTACGGATTAACGGTTGAACAGCAACCAGTCTGCTGTGGTTTCATCCTGAACAACAACCAGTCTGCTGTGGTTTCATCCTGAACAACAACCAGTCTGCTGTGGTTTCATCCTGAACAACAACCAGTCTGCTGTGGTTTCATCCTGAACAACAACCAGTCTGCTGTGGTTTCATCCTGAACAACAACCAGTCTTCTGTGGTTTCATCCTGAACAACAACCAGTCTGCTGTGGTTTCATCTTGATCAACAACCAGTCTGCTGTGGTTTCATCCTGAACAACAACCAGTCTGCTGTGGATTCATCCTGAACAACAACAAGTCTGCTGTGGTTTCATCCTGAACAACAACCAGTCTGCTGTGGTTTCATCCTGAACAACAACCAGTCTGCTGTGGTTTCACTACCTAAACAACAACCAGTCTGCTGTGGTTTCATCCTGAACAACAACCAGTCTGCTGTGGTTTCATCCTGAACAACAACCAGTCTGCTGTGGTTTCATCCTGAACAACAACCAGTCTGCTGTGGTTTCATCCTGAACAACAACCAGTCTGCTGTGGTTTCACTACCTGAACAACAACCAGTCTGCTGTGGTATCATCCTGAACAACAACCAGTCTTCTGTGGTTTCATCCTGAACAACAACCAGTCTGCTGTGGTTTCATCCTGAACAACAACCAGTCTGCTGTGGTTTCACTACCTGAACAACAACCAGTCTGCTGTGGTTTCATCCTGAACAACAACCAGTCTGCTGTGGTTTCATCCTGAACAACAACCAGTCTGCTGTGGTTTCATCCTGAACAACAATCAGTCTGCTGTGGTTTCATCCTGAACAACAACCAGTCTGCTGTGGTTTCATCCTGAACAACAACCAGTCTGCTGTGGTTTCAGTACCTGAACAACAACCAGTCTGCTGTGGTTTCACTACCTGAACAACAACCAGTCTGCTATGGTTTCATCCTGAACAACAACCAGTCTGCTGTGGTTTCCTCCTGAACAACAACCAGTCTGCTGTGGTTTCCTCCTGAACAACAAGCAGTCTGCTGTGGTTTCATCCTGAACAACAACCAGTCTGCTGTGGTTTCATCCTGAACAACAACCAGTCTGCTGTGGTTTCATCCTGAACAACCAGTCTGCTGTGGTTTCATCCTGAACAACAATCAGTCTGCTTTGGTTTCATCCTGAACAACAACCAGTCTGCTGTGGTTTCATCCTGAACAACAGTCTGCTGTGGTTTCACTACCTGAACAACAACCAGTCTGCTGTGGTTTCATTACCTGAACAACAACCAGTCTGCTGTGGTTTCATCCTGAACAACCACCAGTCTGCTGTGGTTTCCTCCTGAACAACAACCAGTCTGCCTACGGTTTCATCCTGAACAACAACCAGTCTACTGTGGTTTCATCCTGAACAACAACCAGTCTGCTGTGGTTTCATCCTGAACAACAACCAGTCTGCTGTGGTTTCATCCTGAACAACAACCAGTCTGCTGTGGTTTCATCCTGAACAACAACCAGTCTGTTGTGGTTTCATCCTGAACAACAACCAGTCTGCTGTGGTTTCATCCTGAACAACAACCAGTCTGCTGTGGTTTCATCCTGAACAACAACCAGTCTGCTGTGGTTTCACTACCTGAACAACAACCAGTCTGCTGTGGTTTCACTACCTGAACAACAACCAGTCTGCTGTGGTTTCATCCTGAACAACAACCAGTCTGCTGTGGTTTCATCCTGAACAACAACCAGTCTGCTGTGGTTTCATCCTGAACAACAACCAGTCTGCTGTGTTATCATCCTGAACAACAACCAATCTGCTGTGGTTTCATCCTGAACAACAACCAGTCTGATGTGGTTTCACTACCTGAACAACAACCAGACTGCTGTGGTTTCATCCTGAACAACAACCAGTCTGCTGTGGTTTCATCCTGAACAACAACCAGTCTGCTGTGGTTTCATCCTGAACAACAACCAGTCTGCTGAGGTTTCATCCTGAACAACAACCAGTCTGCTGTTGTTTCATCCTGAACAACAACCAGTCGGCTGTGGTTTCATCCTGAACAACAACCAGTCGGCTGTGGTTTCATCCTGAACAACAACCAGTCTGCTGTGGTTTCATCCTGAACAACAACCAGTCTGCTGTGGTTTCATTCTGAACAACAACCAGTCTGCTGTGGTTTCATCCTGAACAACAACCAGTCTGCTGTGGTATCATCCTGAACAACAACCAGTCTGCTGTGGTATCATCCTAAATAACCAGTCTTCTGTGGTTTCATCCTGAACAACAACCAGTCTGCTGTGGTTTCATCCTGAACAACAACCAGTCTGCTGTGGTTTCATCCTGAACAACAACCAGTCTGCTGTGGTTTCATCCTGAACAACAACCAGTCTGCTGTGGTTTCACTACCTGAACAACAACCAGTCTGCTGTGGTTTCACTACCTGAACAACAACCAGTCTGCTATGGTTTCATCCTGAACAACAACCAGTCTGCTGTGGTTTCCTCCTGAACAACAACCAGTCTGCTGTGGTTTCATCCTGAACAACAACCAGTCTACTGTGGTTTCATCCTGAACAACAACCAGTCTACTGTGGTTTCATCCTGAACAACAACCAGTCTGCTGTGGTTTCATCCTGAACAACAACCAGTCTGCTGTGGTTTCATCCTGAACAACAATCAGTCTGCTTTGGTTTCATCCTGAACAACAACCAGTCTGCTGTGGTTTCATCCTGAACAACAACCAGTCTGCTGTGGTTTCACTACCTGAACAACAACCAGTCTGCTGTGGTTTCACTACCTGAACAACAACCAGTCTGCTGTGGTTTCACTACCTGAACAACAACCAGTCTGCTGTGGTTTCACTACCTGAACAACAACCAGTCTGCTGTGGTTTCACTACCTGAACAACAACCAGTCTGCTGTGGTTTCATCCTGAACAACAACCAGTCTTCTGTGGTTTCATCCTGAACAACAACCAGTCTGCTGTGGTTTCATCCTGAACAACAACCGGTCTGCTGTGGTTTCATCCTGAACAACAACAGGTCTGCTGTGGTTTCATCCTGAACAACAACCGGTCTGCTGTGGTTTCATCCTGAACAACAACCGGTCTGCTGTGGTTTCATCCTGATCAACAACCAGTCTGCTGTGGTTTCATCCTGAACAACAAGCAGTCTGCTGTGGTTTCATCCTGAACAACAAGCAGTCTGCTGTGGTTTCATCCTGAACAACAAGCGGCCTGCTGTGGTTTCATCCTGAACAACAACCCGTCTGCTGTGGTTTCATCCTGAACAACAACCAGTCTGCTGTGGTTTCACTACCTGAACAACAACCAGTCTGCTGTGGTTTCATCCTGAACATCAACCAGTCTGCTGTGGTTTCACTACCTGAACAACAACCAGTCTGTTGTGGTTTCATCCTGAACAACAACCAGTCTGTTGTGGTTTCATCCTGAACAACAACCAGTCTGCTGTGGTTTCATCCTGAACAACAACCAGTCTGCTGTAGTTTCATCCTGAACAACAACCAGTCTGCTGTGGTTTCATCCTGAACAACAACCAGTCAGATGTGGTTTCATCCTGAACAACAGCCAGTCAGATGTGGTATCATCCTGAACAACAACCAGTCTGTTGTGGTTTCATCCTGAACAACAACCAGTCTGCTGTGGTTTCATCCTGAACAACAACCAGTCTGCTGTGGTTTCATCCTGAACAACAACCGGTCTGCTGTGGTTTCATCCTGAACAACAACAGGTCTGCTGTGGTTTCATCCTGAACAACAACCAGTCTGCTGTGGTATCATCCTGAACAACAACCAGTCTGCTGTGGTATCATCCTAAATAACCAGTCTTCTGTGGTTTCATCCTGAACAACAACCAGTCTGCTGTGGTTTCATCCTGAACAACAACCAGTCTGCTGTGGTTTCATCCTGAACAACAACCAGTCTGCTGTGGATTCATCCTGAACAACAACCAGTCGGCTGTGGTTTCATCCTGAACAACAGCCAGTCTGCTGTGGTTTCATCCTGAACAACAACCAGTCTGCTGTGGTTTCACTACCTGAACAACAACCAGTCTGCTGTGGTTTCACTACCTGAACAACAACCAGTCTGCTATGGTTTCATCCTGAACAACAACCAGTCTGCTGTGGTTTCCTCCTGAACAACAACCAGTCTGCTGTGGTTTCATCCTGAACAACAACCAGTCTACTGTGGTTTCATCCTGAACAACAACCAGTCTACTGTGGTTTCATCCTGAACAACAACCAGTCTGCTGTGGTTTCATCCTGAACAACAACCAGTCTGCTGTGGTTTCATCCTGAACAACAATCAGTCTGCTTTGGTTTCATCCTGAACAACAACCAGTCTGCTGTGGTTTCATCCTGAACAACAACCAGTCTGCTGTGGTTTCACTACCTGAACAACAACCAGTCTGCTGTGGTTTCACTACCTGAACAACAACCAGTCTGCTGTGGTTTCACTACCTGAACAACAACCAGTCTGCTGTGGTTTCACTACCTGAACAACAACCAGTCTGCTGTGGTTTCACTACCTGAACAACAACCAGTCTGCTGTGGTTTCATCCTGAACAACAACCAGTCTTCTGTGGTTTCATCCTGAACAACAACCAGTCTGCTGTGGTTTCATCCTGAACAACAACCGGTCTGCTGTGGTTTCATCCTGAACAACAACAGGTCTGCTGTGGTTTCATCCTGAACAACAACCGGTCTGCTGTGGTTTCATCCTGAACAACAACCGGTCTGCTGTGGTTTCATCCTGATCAACAACCAGTCTGCTGTGGTTTCATCCTGAACAACAAGCAGTCTGCTGTGGTTTCATCCTGAACAACAAGCAGTCTGCTGTGGTTTCATCCTGAACAACAAGCGGCCTGCTGTGGTTTCATCCTGAACAACAACCAGTCTGCTGTGGTTTCATCCTGAACAACAACCAGTCTGCTGTGGTTTCACTACCTGAACAACAACCAGTCTGCTGTGGTTTCA
Organism: Salmo trutta; assembly: GCF_901001165.1. NCBI lineage: Eukaryota > Metazoa > Chordata > Actinopteri > Salmoniformes > Salmonidae > Salmo > Salmo trutta. Next base: position 29,304 of record NW_021823443.1, read on the forward strand.
TCCTGAACATCAACCAGTCTGCTGTGGTTTCACTACCTGAACAACAACCAGTCTGTTGTGGTTTCATCCTGAACAACAACCAGTCTGTTGTGGTTTCATCCTGAACAACAACCAGTCTGCTGTGGTTTCATCCTGAACAACAACCAGTCTGCTGTAGTTTCATCCTGAACAACAACCAGTCTGCTGTGGTTTCATCCTGAACAACAACCAGTCAGATGTGGTTTCATCCTGAACAACAGCCAGTCAGATGTGGTATCATCCTGAACAACAACCAGTCTGTTGTGGTTTCATCCTGAACAACAACCAGTCTGCTGTGGTTTCATCCTGAACAACAACCAGTCTGCTGTGGTTTCATCCTGAACAACAACCGGTCTGCTGTGGTTTCATCCTGAACAACAACAGGTCTGCTGTGGTTTCATCCTGAACAACAACCGGTCTGCTGTGGTTTCATCCTGAACAACAACCGGTCTGCTGTGGTTTCATCCTGAACAACAACCGGTCTGCTGTGGTTTCATCCTCAACAACAACCAGTCTGCTGTGGTTTCACTACCTGAACAACAACCAGTCTGCTGTGGTTTCACTACCTGAACAACAACCAGTCTGCTGTGGTTTCACTACCTGAACAACAACCAGTTTGCTGTGGGTTCAACCTGAACAACAACCACTCTGCTGTGGTTTCATCCTGAACAACAACCAGTCTGCTGTGGTTCCATCCTGAACAACAACCAGTCTGCTGTGGTTTCATCCTGTACAACAACCAGTCTTCTGTGGTTTCATCCTGAACAACAACCAGTCTGCTGTGGTTTCATCCTTAACAACAACCAGTCTACTGTGGTTTCATCCTGAACAACAACCAGTCTGCTGTGGTTTCATCCTGAACAACAACCAGTCTGCGGTGGTTTCACTACCTGAACAACAACCAGTCTGCTGTGGTTTCACTACCTGAACAACAACCAGTCTGCTGTAGTTTCATCCTGAACAACAACCAGTCTGCTGTGGTTTCATCCTGAACAACAAGCAGTCTGCTGTGGTTTCATCCTGAACAACAAGCAGTCTGCTGTGGTTTCATCCTGAACAACAAGCAGTCTGCTGTGGTTTCATCCTGAACAACAACCAGTCTGCTGTGGTTTCATCCTGAACAACAACCATATTGCTGTGGTTTCATCCTGATCAACACACAGTCTGCTGTGGTTTCATCCTGAACAACAAGCAGTCTGCTGTGGTTTCATCCTGAACAACAAGCATTCAGCTGTGGTTTCATCCTGAACAACAACCACTCTGCTGTGGTTTCATCCTGAACAACAACCACTCTGCTGTGGTTTCATCCTGAACAACAACCAGTCTGCTGTGGTTTCATCCTGAACAACAACCAGTCTGCTGTGGTTTCATCCTGTACAACAACCAGTCTGCTGTGGTTTCATCCTGAACAACAACCAGTCTGCTGTGGTATCATCCTGAACAACAACCAGTCTGCTGTGGTTTCATCCTGAACAACAACCAGTCTGCTGTGGTTTCATCCTGAACAACAACCAGTCTACTGTGGTTTCATCCTGAACAACAACCAGTCTGCTGTGGTTTCATCCTGAACAACAACCAGTCTACTGTGGTTTCATCCTGAACAACAACCAGTCTGCTGTGGTTTCATCCTGAACAACAACCAGTCTGCGGTGGTTTCACTAACTGAACAACAACCAGTCTGCTGTGGTTTCACTACCTGAACAACAACCAGTCTGCTGTGGTTTCATCCTGAACAACAACAGGTCTGCTGTGGTTTCATCCTGAACAACAACCGGTCTGCTGTGGTTTCATCCTGAACAACAACCAGTCAGCTGTGGTATCATCCTGAACAACAACCAGTCTGCTGTGGTTTCATCCTGAACAACAACCAGTCTGCTGTGGTTTCATCCTGAACAACAACCGGTCTGCTGTGGTTTCATCCTGAACAACAACCGGTCTGCTGTGGTTTCATCCTGAACAACAACCGGTCTGCTGTGGTATCATCCTGAACAACAACCGGTCTGCTGTGGTTTCATCCTGAACAACAACCGGTCTGCTGTGGTTTCATCCTGAACAACAACCGGTCTGCTGTGGTTTCATCCTGAACAACAACCGGTCTGCTGTGGTTTCATCCTGAACAACAACCGGTCTGCTGTGGTTTCATCCTGAACAACAACCGGTCTGCTGTGGTTTCATCCTGAACAACAACCGGTCTGCTGTGGTTTCACTACCTGAACAACAACCGGTCTGCTGTGGTTTCACTACCTGAACAACAACGAGTCTGCTGTGGTTTCACTACCTGAACAACAACCAGTCTGCTGTGGGTTCAACCTGAACAACAACCAGTCTGCTGTGGGTTCAACCTGAACAACAACCACTCTGCTGTGGTTCCATCCTGAACAACAACCAGTCTGCTGTGGTTTCATCCTGTACAACAACCAGTCTTCTGTGGTTTCATCCTGAACAACAACCAGTCTGCTGTGGTTTCATCCTTAACAACAACCAGTCTACTGTGGTTTCATCCTGAACAACAACCAGTCTGCTGTGGTTTCACTACCTGAACAACAACCAGTCTGCGGTGGTTTCACTACCTGAACAACAACCAGTCTGCTGTGGTTTCACTACCTGAACAACAACCAGTCTGCTGTGGTTTCATCCTGAACAACAAGCAGTCTGCTGTGGTTTCATCCTGAACAACAAGCAGTCTGCTGTGGTTTCATCCTGAACAACAACCAGTCTGCTGTGGTTTCATCCTGAACAACAACCATATTGCTGTGGTTTCATCCTGATCAACACACAGTCTGCTGTGGTTTCATCCTGAACAACAAGCAGTCTGCTGTGGTTTCATCCTGAACAACAAGCATTCAGCTGTGGTTTCATCCTGAACAACAATCACTCTGCTGTGGTTTCATCCTGAACAACAACCAGACTGCTGTGGTTTCATCCTGAACAACAACCAGTCTGCTGTGGTTTCATCCTGTACAACAACCAGTCTGCTGTGGTTTCATCCTGAACAACAACCAGTCTGCTGTGGTATCATCCTGAACAACAACCAGTCTGCTGTGGTTTCATCCTGAACACCAACCAGTCTGCTGTGGTTTCATCTTGAACAACAACCAGTCTACTGTGGTTTCATCCTGAACAACAACCAGTCTGCTGTGGTTTCATCCTGAACAACAACCAGTCTGCTGTGGTTTCATCCTGAACAACAACCAGTCTGCTGTGGTTTCATCCTGAACAACAACCAGTCTGCTGTGGTTTCATCCTGAACAACAACCAGTCTGCGGTGGTTTCACTACCTGAACAACAACCAGTCTGCTGTGGTTTCACTACCTGAACAACAACCAGTCTGCTGTGGTTTCATCCTGAACAACAACAGGTCTGCTGTGGTTTCATCCTGAACAACAACCAGTCTGCTGTGGTTTCATCCTGAACAACAACCTGTCAGCTGTGGTATCATCCTGAACAACAACCAGTCTGCTGTGGTTTCATCCTGAACAACAACCAGTCTGCTGTGGTTTCATCCTGAACAATAACCAGTCTGCTGTGGTTTCATCCTGAACAACAACCGGTCTGCTGTGGTTTCATCCTGAACAACAACCGGTCTGCTGTGGTTTCATCCTGAACAACAACCGGTCTGCTGTGGTATCATCCTGAACAACAACCGGTCTGCTGTGGTTTCATCCTGAACAACAACCGGTCTGCTGTGGTTTCATCCTGAACAACAACCGGTCTGCTGTGGTTTCATCCTGAACAACAACCAGTCTGCTGTGGTTTCATCCTGAACAACAACCAGTCTGCTGTGGTTTCACTACCTGAAAAACAACCAGTCTGCTGTGGTTTCACTACCAGAACAAAACCCAGTCTGCTGTGGGTTCAACCAGAACAACAACCACTCTGCTTTGGTTTCATCCTGAACAACAACCAGTCTGCTGTGGTTTCATCCTGAACAACAACCAGTCTGCTGTGGTTTCATCCTGAACAACAACCAGTCTGCTGTGGTTTCATCCTGAACAACAACCAGTCTGCTGTGGTTTCATCCTGAACAACACCAGTCTGCTGTGGTATCATCCTGAACAACAACCAGTCTGCTGTGGTTTCATCCTGAACAACAACCAGTCTGCTGTGGTATCATCCTGAACAACAACAGTCTGCTGTGGTTTCATCCTGAACAACAACCAGTCTGCTGTGGTTTCATCCTGAACAACAACCAGTCTGCTGTGGTTTCATCCTGAACAACAACCAGTCTGCTGTGGTTTCATCCTGAACAACAACCAGTCTGCTGTGGTTTCATCCTGAACAACAACCAGTCTGCTGTGGTTACATCCTGAACAACAACCAGTCTGCTGTGGTATCATCCTGAACAACAACAGTCTGCTGTGGTTTCATCCTGAACAACAACCAGTCTGCTGTGGTTTCATCCTGAACAACAACCAGTCTGCTGTGGTTTCATCCTGAACAACAACCAGTCTGCTGTGGTTTCATCCTGAACAACAACCAGTCTGCTGTGGTTTCATCCTGAACAACAACCAGTCTGCTGTGGATTCATCCTGAACAACAACCAGTCGGCTGTGGTTTCATCCTGAACAACAACCAGTCGGCTGTGGTTTCATCCTGAACAACAACCAGTCTGCTGTGGTTTCATCCTGAACAACAACCAGTCTGCTGTGGTTTCATCCTGAACAACAACCAGTCTGCTGTGGTTTCACTACCTGAACAACAACCAGTCTGCTGTGGTTTCACCCTGAACAACAACCAGTCGGCTGTGGTTTCATCCTGAACAACAACCAGTCTGCTGTGGTTTCATCCTGAACAACCAGTCTGCTGTGGTTCATCCTGAACAACAACAGTCTGCTGTGGTTTCATCCTGAACAACAACCAGTCTGCTGTGGTTTCACTCCTGAACAACAACAGTCTGCTGTGGTTCACTACCTGAACAACAACCAGTCTGCTGTGGTTTCATACCTGAACAAAAACCAGTCTGCTGTGGTTTCATCCAGACAACAACAACTCTGCTGTGGTTTCATCCTGAACAACAACCAGTCTGCTGTGGTTTCATCTGAACAACAACCACTCTGCTGTGGTTTATCCTGAAAACAACCAGTCTGCTGTGGTTCATCCTGAACAACAACCAGTCTGCTGTGGTTCATCCTGAAAACAACCAGTCTGCTGTGGTTCATCCTGAACAAAACAGTCTGCTGTGGTTCATACTGAACAACAACCAGTCTGCTGTGGTTTCATCCTGAACAACAACCAGTCTGCTGTGTATCATCCTGAACAACAACCAGTCTGCTGTGGTATCATCCTGAACAACAACCAGTCTGCTGTGGTTTCATCCTGAACAACAACCAGTCTGCTGTGGTTTCATATTGAACAACAACCAGTCTGCTGTGGTTTCATCCTGAACAACAACCAGTGTGCTGTGGTTTCATCCTGAACAACAACCAGTCTGCTGTGGTTTCATCCTGAACAACAACCAGTCTGCTGTGGTTACATCCTGAACAACAACCAGTCTGCTGTGGTTACATCCTGAACAACAACCAGTCTGCTGTGGTTTCATCCTGAACAACAACCAGTCTGCTGTGGTTTCATCCTGAACAACACCCATTCTGCTGTGGTTTCATCCTGAACAACAACCAGTCTGCTGTGGTTTCATCCTGAACAACAACCAGTCTGCTGTGGATTCATCCTGAACAACACCAGTCTGCTGTGGTTTCATCCCTGAACACAACCAGTCTGCTGTGGTTTCATCCTGAACAACAACCAGTCTGCTGTGGTTTCATCCTGAACAACAACCAGTCTGCTGTGGTTTCACCCTGAACAACAACCAGTCTGCTGTGGTTTCACCCTGAACAACAACCAGTCTGCTGTGGTTTCATCCTGAACAACAACCAGTGTGCTGTGGTTTCATCCTGAACAACAATCAGTCTGCTGTGGTTTCATCCTGAACAACAACCAGTCTGATGTGGTTTCATCCTGAACAACAACCAGTCTGCTGTGGTTTCACTACCTGAACAACAACCAGTCTGCTGTGGTTTCACTACCTGAACAACAACCAGTCTGCTGTGGTTTCACTACCTGAACAACAACCAGTCTGCTGTGGTTTCCTCCTGAACAACAACCATTCTGCTGTGGTTTCATCCTGAACAACAACCAGTCTGCTGTGGTTTCATCCTGAACAACAACCAGTCTGCTGTGGTTTCATCCTGAACAACAACCAGTCTGCTGTGGTTTCATCCTGAACAACAACCAGTCTGCTGTGGTTTCATCCTGAACAACAACCAGTCTGCTGTGGTTTCACTACCTGAACAACAACCAGCCTGCTGTGGTTTCACTACCTGAACAACAACCAGTCTGCTGTGGTTTCACTACCTGAACAACAACCAGTCTGCTGTGGTTTCACTACCTGAACAACAACCAGTCTGCTGTGGTTTCATCCTGAACAACAATCAGTCTGCTGTGGTTTCATCCTGAACAACAACCAGTCTGCTGTGGTTTCATCCTGAACAACAACCAGTCTGCTGTGGTTTCACTTCCTGAACAACAACCAGTCTGCTGTGGTTTCACTACCTGAACAACAACCAGTCTGCTGTGGTTTCACTACCTGAACAACAACCAGTCTGCTGTGGTTTCCTCCTGAACAACAACCAGTCTGCTGTGGTTTCATCCTGAACAACAACCAGTCTACTGTGGTTTCATCCTGAACAACAACCAGTCTGCTGTGGTTTCATCCTGAACAACAACCAGTCTGCTGTGGTTTCATCCTGAACAACAACCAGTCTGCTGTGGTTTCATCCTGAACAACAATCAGTCTGCTGTGGTTTCATCCTGAACAACAACCACTCTGCTGTGGTTTCATCCTGAACAACAACCAGTCTGCTGTGGTTTCACTACCTGAACAACAACCAGTCTGCTGTGGTTTCATCCTGAACAACAACCAGTCTGCTGTGGTTTCCTCCTGAACAACAACCAGTCTGCTGTGGTTTCATCCTGAACAACAACCAGTCTGCTGTGGTTTCATCCTGAACAACAACCAGTCTACTGTGGTTTCATCCTGAACAACAACCAGTCTGCTGTGGTTTCATCCTGAACAACAACCAGTCTGCTGTGGTTTCACTACCTGAACAACAACCAGTCTGCTGTGGTTTCACTACCTGAACAACAACCAGTCTGCTGTGGTTTCATCCTGAACAACAACAGGTCTGCTGTGGTTTCATCCTGAACAACAACAGGTCTGCTGTGGTTTCATCCTGAACAAAAACCAGTCTGCTGTGGTTTCATCCTGAACAACAACCAGTCAGCTGTGGTTTCATCCTGAACAACAAGCAGTCTGCTGTGGTTTCATCCTGAACAACAAGCAGTCTGCTGTGGTTTCATCCTGAACAACAAGCAGTCTGCTGTGGTTTCATCCTGAACAACAAGCAGTCTGCTGTGGTTTCATCCTGAACAACAAGCATTCTGCTGTGGTTTCATCCTGAACAACAAGCAGTCTGCTGTGGTTTCATCCTGAACAACAACCAGTCTGCTGTGGTTTCATCCTGAACAACAACCAGTCTGCTTTGGTTTCACTACCTGAACAACAACCAGTCTGCTGTGGTTTCACTACCTGAACAACAACCAGTCTGCTGTGGTTTCATCCTGAACATCAACCAGTCTGCTGTGGTTTCACTACCTGAACAACAACCAGTCTGTTGTGGTTTCATCCTGAACAACAACCAGTCTGCTGTGGTTTCATCCTGAACAACAACCAGTCTGCTGTGGTTTCATCCTGAACAACAACCAGTCTGCTGTGGTTTTCATCCTGAACACAACCAGTCTGCTGTGGTTTCATCCTGAACAACAAACCAGTCTGCTGTGGTTTCATTCCTGAACAACAACCAGTCTGCTGTGGTTCACTACCTGAACAACAACCAGTCTGCTGTGTTTTCACTACCTGAACAACAACCAGTCTGCTGTGGTTTCACTCCTGAACACAACAACCAGACTGCTGTGGTATCATCCTGAACAACCAACCAGTCTGCTGTGGTTCATCCTGAACAACAACCAGTTGCTGTGGTTTCATCCTAAACAACAACCAGTCTACTGTGGTTTCATCCTGAAACAACAAACAGGTCTGCTGTGGTTTCATCCTGAACAACAAGCAGTCTGCGGGGTTTTTTCATCCTGAACAACAAAGGCAGGCTGCGGTGGTTTCACTACCTGAACAACAACCAGTCTGCTGTGGTTTCACTACCTGAACAACAACCAGCTGCTGTGGTTTCATCCTGAACAACAAACCAGTCTGCTGTGGTTTCATCCTGAACAAACAAGCGTCTGCTGTGGTTTCATCCTGAACAACATCCAGGTCTGCTGTGGTTTCATCCTGAACAACAACCAGTCTGCTGTGGTTTCATCCTGAACAACAACCAGTCTGCTGTGGTTTCATCCTGATCAACACGCAGTCTGCTCTGGTTTCATCCTGAACAACAAGCAGTCTGCTGTGGTTTCATCCTGAACAACAAGCATTCTGCTGTGGTTTCATCCTGAACAACAAGCAGTCTGCTGTGGTTTCATCCTGAACAACAAGCAGTCTGCTGTGGTTTCATCCTGAACAACAACCAGTCTGCTGTGGTTTCACTACCTGAACAACAACCAGTCTGCTGTGGTTTCACTACCTGAACAACAACCAGTCTGCTGTGGTTTCACTACCTGAACAACAACCAGTCTGCTGTGGTTTCACTACCTGAACAACAACCAGTCTGTTGTGGTTCATCATGAACAACAACCAGTCTGCTGTGGTTTCATCCTGAACAACAACAGTGTGCTGTGGTTTCATCCTGAACAACAACAGTCTGCTGTGGTTCATCCTGAACAACAACCAGTCTGCTGTGGTTTCATCCTGAACAACAACAGTCAGATGTGGTATCATCCTGAACAACAAACCAGTCTGCTGTGGTTCACTACCTGAACAACAACCAGTCTGCTGTGGTTTCCTACCTGAACAACAACCAGTCTGCTTTGGTTTCATCCTGAACAACAACCAGTCTGCTGTGGTTTCATCCTGAACAACAACCGTCTGCTGTGGTTTCATCCTGAACAACAACCAGTCTGCTGTGGTTTCATCTGAACAACAACAGGTCTGCTGTGGTTTCATCCGAACAACAAACCAGTCTGCTGTGGTTCATCCTGAACAACAACCAGTCTGCTGTGGTATCATCGGAACAACAACCAGTCTGCTGTGGTTTCATCCTGAACAACAACCGGTCTGCTGTGGTTTCATCCTGAACAACAACCGGTCTGCTGTGTTTCACCTGAACAACAACAGGTCTGCTGTGGTTCATCCTGAACAAACAACCAGTCTGCTGTGGTTCATCCTGAACAACAACCAGTCTGCTGTGGTTTCATCCTGAACAACAACCAGTCGGCTGTGGTTCATCCTGAACAACAAACCAGTCAGCAGTGGTTCATCCTGACCAACAACCAGTCTGCTGTGGTTTTCATCCTGAACAACAACCAGTCTGCTGTGGTTCATCCTGAACAACAACACTCTGCTGTGGTTCCATCCTGAACAACAACCAGTCTGCTGTGGTTTCATCCGTACAACAACAGTCTGCTGTGGTTTCATCCTGTACAACAACCAGTTGCTGTGGTCATCCTGTACAACAACCAGTCTGCTGTGGTTTCATCCTGCACCCATGCGTGGTCCTAACAGCTGCTGTGGTTTCATCCTGAACACCAGTCTGCTGTGGTTTCATCCTGAACAACAACCAGTCTGCTGTGGTTTCATCCTGAACAACACCAGTCCTGTGGTTTCATCCTGAACAACAACCGTCTACTGTGGTTTCATCCTGAACAACAACCAGTCTGCTGTGGTTTCATCCTGAACAACAACCAGTCTGCTGTGTTTCAATCATCCTGAACAACAACCAGTCTGCGGTGTTTCACTACCTGAACAACAACCAGTCTGCTGTGGTTTCACTACCTGAACAACAACCAGTCTGCTGTGGTTCATCCTGAACAACAACCAGTCTGCTGTGGTTGCATCCTGAACAACAAGCAGTCTGCTGTGTTCATCCTGAACACAACCAGTCTGCTGTGGTTTCATCCTGAACAACAACCAGTCTGCTGTGGTTTCATCCTGAACCAACAACAGGTCTGCTGTGGTTTCATCCTGAACAAACAACCGGTCTGCTGTGGTTTCATCCTGAACAACAACCGGTCTTCTGTGGTTTCATCCTGATCAACACGCAGTCTGCTTGTGGTTTCATCCTGAACACAAGCAGTCTGCTGTGGTTTTCATCCTGAACAACAAGCATTCTGCTGTGGTTTCATCCTGAACAACAAGCAGTCTGCTGTGGTTTCATCCTGAACAACAACCAGTCTGCTGTGGTTTCATCCTGAACAACAACCAGTCAGCTGTGGTTTCATCCAGAACAACAAGCAGTCTGCTGTGGTTTCATCCTGAACAACAAGCAGTCTGCTGTGGTTTCATCCTGAACAACAAGCAGTCTGCTGTGGTTTCATCCTGAACAACAAGCAGTCTGCTGTGGTTTCATCCTGAACAACAAGCAGTCTGCTGTGGTTTCATCCTGAACAACAACCACTCTGCTGTGGTTCCATCCTGAACAACAACCAGTCTGCTGTGGTTTCATCCTGTACAACAACCAGTCTGCTGTGGTTTCATCCTGAACAACAACCAGTCTACTGTGGTTTCATCCTGAACAACAACCAGTCTACTGTGGTTTCATCCTGAACAACAACCAGTCTGCGGTGGTTTCACTACCTGAACAACAACCAGTTGATGTGGTTTCATCCTGAACACCAACAGGCTGCTGTGGTTTCACTCCTGAACAACAACCAGTCTGCTGTGGTTTCACCCTGAACAACAACCAGTCTGCTGTGGTTTCACCCTGAACAACAACCAGTCTGCTGTGGTTTCATCCCTGAACAACAACCAGCTGCTGTGGTTCATCCTGAACAACAAACCAGTGTGCTGTTTCATCCTGAACAACCAATCAGTCTGCTGTGGTTTCATCCTGAACAACAACCAGTCTGATGTGGTTTCAATCCTGAACAACAACCAGTCTGCTGTGGGTTTCACTACCTGAACAACAACCAGTCTGCTGTGGTTTCACTACCTGAACAACAACCAGTCTGCTGTGGTTTCACTACCTGAACACAACCAGTCTGCTGTGGTTTCCTCCTGAACAACAACCATTCTGCTGTGGTTTCATCCTGAACAACAACCAGTCTGCTGTGGTTTCATCCTGAACAACAACCAGTCTGCTGTGGTTTCATCCTGAACAACAACCAGTCTGCTGTGGTTTCATCCTGAACAACAACCAGTCTGCTGTGGTTTCATCCTGAACAACAACCAGTCTGCTGTGGTTCACTACCTGAACAACAACCAGCCTGCTGTGGTTTCACTACCTGAACAACACCAGCCTGCTGTGGTTTCACTACCTGAACAACAACCAGTCTGCTGTGGTTTCACTACCTGAACAACAACCAGTCTGCTGTGGTTTCATCCTGAACAACATCAGTCTGCTGTGGTTTCATCCGAACAACAACCATCTGCTGTGGTTTCATCCTGAACAACAACCATCTGCTGTGGTTTCACTTCCTGAACAACAACCAGTCTGCTGTGGTTTCACTACCTGAACAACAACCAGTCTGCTGTGGTTTCCTCCTGAACAACAACCAGTCTGCTGTGGTTTCATCCTGAACAACCATCTGCTGTGGTTTCATCCTGAACAACAACCAGTCTACTGTGGTTTCATCCTGAACAACAACCAGTCTGCTGTGGTTTCATCCTGAACAACAACCAGTCTGCGTGGTTTCACTACCTGAACAACAACCAGTCTGCTGTGGTTTCACTACCTGAACAACAACCAGTCTGCTGTGGTTTCATCCTGAACACAACAGGTCTGCTGTGGTTTCATCCTGAACAACAACAGGTCTGCTGTGGTTTCATCCGAACAAAACCAGTCTGCTGTGGTTTCATCCTGAACAACAACCCGTCAGCTGTGGTTTCATCCTGAACAACAAGCAGTCTGCTGTGGTTTCATCCTGACCAACAAGCAGTCTGCTGTGGTTTCATCCTGAACAACAAGCAGTCTGCTGTGGTTTCATCATCCTGAACAACAAGCATCTGCTGTGGTTTCATCCTGAACAACAAGCAGTCTGCTGTGGTTTCATCCTGAACAACAGCATTCTGCTGTGGTTTCATCCTGAACAACAAGCAGTCTGCTGTGGTTTCATCCTGAACAACAACCGTCTGCTGTGGTTTCATCCTGAACAACCCAGTCTGCTTTGGTTTCACTACCTGAACCAACCAGTCTGCTGTGGTTTCACTACCTGAACAACAACCAGTCTGCTGTGGTTTCATCCTGACAACAACCAGTCTGCTGGGTTTCACTACCTGAACAACAACCAGTCTGTTGTGGTTTCATCCTGAACAACAACCAGTCTTGCTGTGGTTTCATCCTGAACAACAACCAGTCTGCTGTGGTTTCATCCTGAACAACCAACCAGTCTGCTGTGGTTTCATCCTGAACAACAACCAGTCTGCTGTGGTTTCATCCTGAACACAACCCGTCTGCTGTGGTTTCATCCTGAACAACAACCAGTCTGCTGTGGTTTCACTACCTGAACAACCAGTCTGCTGTGGTTTCACTACCTGAACACAACCAGTTCTGCTGTGGTTTCATCCTGACAACAACCAGACTGCTGTGGTATCATCCTGAACAACACCAGTCTGCTGTGGTTTCATCCTGAACAACAACCAGTCTGCTGTGGTTTCATCCTAAAACAACCATCTACTGTGGTTTCATCCTGAACAACACAGGTCTGCTGTGGTTTCATCCTGAACAACAAGCAGTCCTGCGGTGGTTTCACTACCTGAACAACAACCAGTCTGCTGTGGTTTCACTACTGAACAACAACCAGTCTGCTGTGGTTTCATCCTGAACACAACCAGTCTGCTGTGGTTTCATCCTGAACAACAAGCAGTCTGCTG
>NW_021823444.1:0-42327 GCF_901001165.1 Salmo trutta
TGCGACCTGTTTACTTGTGCAACCTGTCACAATGAATTTTGTCGGTCATCGCACATATGTAGCATTTCAAATTGTGAACCGATTTGCTTTGCTGTATCCTTCCCTGGTGGTCTAGTGGTTAGGATTCGGCGCTCTCACCGCCGTGGCCTGGGTTCGATTCCCGGTCAGGGAATTAGTCTTTGTTACTTGTGCAACCTGTCACACTGAATTTAGTAGGTAATCGCCCAACTGATTTTCCCTACAGTGTCCTTCCCTTGTGACCTAGTGGTGCAGCAAAGCACCCCCACAACATGATGCTGCCACCCCTGTGCTTCACGGTTGGGATGGTGTTCTTCGGCTTGCAAGCCTCCACCTTTTGCCTCCAAACATAACAATGGTCATTATGGCCAAATAGTTCAATTTTTGTTTCATCAGACCAGAGGACATTTCTCCAAAAAGTAGGATCTTGTCCACAAACTGCAGTCAGGCTTTTTTATGGCAGTTTTGGAGCAGCAGCTTCTTCCTTGCTGAGCAGCCTTTCAGGTTATACCGATATAGGACTCGTTTTACTGTGGATGTAGATACTTTTGAACCTGTTTCCTCCAGCATCTTCACAAGGTCCTTTGCTGTTGTTCTGGGATTGATTTGCACTTTTCGCACCAAAGTACGTTCATCTCTAGGAGACAGAACGCGTCTCCTTCCTGAGCGGTATGACGGCTGCGTGGTCCCATGGTGTTTATACTTGCGTACTATTGTTTCTACAGATAAACGTGGTACCTTCAGGCGTTGGGAAATTGCTTTGGAGCAGTAGCTTCTTCCTTGCTGAGCGGCCGTTCAGGTTATGTCGATATAGGACTCGTTTTACTGTGGATGTAGATACTTTTGGACCTGTTTCCTCCAGCATCTTCACAAGGTCCTTTGCTGTTGTTCTGGGATTGATTTGCACTTTTCGCACCAAAGTACGTTCATCTCTAGGAGACAGAACGCGTCTCCTTCCTGAGCGGTATGACGGCTGCGTGGTCCCATGGTGTTTTTACTTGCGTACTGTTTTTTCTACAGATGAACTCGGTACCTTCAGGCGTTTGGAAATTGCTCCCAAGGATGAGCCAGACTTTTGGAGGTCTACAATTGTTTTCTGAGGTCTTGGCTGATTTCTTTTGATTTTCCCGTGATGTCAAGCAAAGAGGCACCGAGTTTAAAGGTAGGCCTTGAAATACATCTACAAGGTACACCTCCAATTGACTCAAATGATGTCAATTAGCCTATCAGAAGCTTCTAAAGCCATGACATCATTTTCGGGAATTTTCCACGCTGTTTAAAGGCACAGCCAACTTAGTGTATGTAAACCTCTGACCCACTGGATTTGTGATACAGTGAATTACAAGTGAAATAATCTGTCTGTAAACAATTGTTGGAAAAATGACTTGTGTCATGCACAAAGTACATGTCCTAACCGACTTGCCAAAACTATAGTTTGTTAAACAAGACATGTGTGGAGTGGTTGACAAACGACTTTTAATGACTCCAACATAAGTGTACGTAAACTTCCGACTTCAACTGTATGTACCATTTCAAATTGCAAACCGATTTGCACTGCTCTATCCTTCCCTGGTTGTCTAGTGGTTAGGATTCGGCGCTCTCACCGCCGCGGCCCGGGTTCGATTCCCGGTCAGGGAACTACTCTTTTGCGACCTGTTTACTTGTGCAACCTGTCACAATGAATTTTGTCGGTCATCGCACATATGTAGCATTTCAAATTGTGAACCGATTTGCTTTGCTGTATCCTTCCCTGGTTGTCTAGTGGTTAGGATTCGGCGCTCTCACCGCCGCGGCCCGGGTTCGATTCCCGGTCAGGGAACTAATCTTTTGCGACCTGTTTACTTGTGCAACCTGTCACAATGAATTTTGTCGGTCATCACACATATGTAGCATTTCAAATTGTGAACCGATTTGCTTTGCTGTATCCTTCCCTGGTGGTCTAGTGGTTAGGATTCGGCGCTCTCACCGCCGCGGCCCGGGTTCGATTCCCGGTCAGGGAACTAATCTTTTGCGACCTGTTTACTTGTGCAACCTGTCACAATGTATTTTGTCGGTCATCGCACATATGTAGCATTTCAAATTGTGAACCGATTTGTTTTGCTGTATCCTTCCCTGGTGGTCTAGTGGTTAGGATTCGGCGCTCTCACTGCCGTGGCCTGGGTTCGATTCCCGGTCAGGGAATTAGTCTTTGTTACTTGTGCAACCTGTCACACTGAATTTAGTAGGTAATCGCCCAACTGATTTTCCCTACAGTGTCCTTCCCTTGAGACCTAGTGGTGCAGCAAAGCACCCCCACAACATGATGCTGCCACCCCTGTGCTTCACGGTTGGGATGGTGTTCTTCGGCTTGCAAGCCTCCACCTTTTGCCTCCAAACATAACAATGGTCATTATGGCCAAATAGTTCAATTTTTGTTTCATCAGACCAGAGGACATTTCTCCAAAAATAGGATCTTTGTCCACAAACTGCAGTCAGGCTTTTTTATGGCAGTTTTGGAGCAGCAGCTTCTTCCTTGCTGAGTGGCCTTTCAGGTTATATTGATATAGGACTCGTTTTACTGTGGATATAGATACTTTTTAACCTGTTTCCTCCAGCATCTTCACAAGGTCCTTTGCTGTTGTTCTGGGATTGATTTGCACTTTTCGCACCAAAGTACGTTCATCTCTAGGAGACAGAACGCGTCTCCTTCCTGAGCGGTATGACGGCTGCGTGGTCCCATGGTGTTTATACTTGCGTACTATTGTTTCTACAGATAAACGTGGTACCTTCAGGCGTTGGGAAATTGCTTTGGAGCAGTAGCTTCTTCCTTGCTGAGCGGCCGTTCAGGTTATGTCGATATAGGACTCGTTTTACTGTGGATGTAGATACTTTTGGACCTGTTTCCTCCAGCATCTTCACAAGGTCCTTTGCTGTTGTTCTGGGATTGATTTGCACTTTTCGCACCAAAGTACGTTCATCTCTAGGAGACAGAACGCGTCTCCTTCCTGAGCGGTATGACGGCTGCGTGGTCCCATGGTGTTTTTACTTGCGTACTGTTTTTTCTACAGATGAACTCGGTACCTTCAGGCGTTTGGAAATTGCTCCCAAGGATGAACCAGACTTTTGGAGGTCTACAATTGTTTTCTGAGGTCTTGGCTGATTTCTTTTGATTTTCCCGTGATGTCAAGCAAAGAGGCACCGAGTTTAAAGGTAGTCCTTGAAATACATCTACAAGGTACACCTCCAATTGACTCAAATGATGTCAATTAGCCTATCAGAAGCTTCTAAAGCCATGACATCATTTTCGGGAATTTTCCACGCTGTTTAAAGGCACAGCCAACTTAGTGTATGTAAACCTCTGACCCACTGGATTTGTGATACAGTGAATTACAAGTGAAATAATCTGTCTGTAAACAATTGTTGGAAAAATGACTTGTGTCATGCACAAAGTACATGTCCTAACCGACTTGCCAAAACTATAGTTTGTTAAACAAGACATGTGTGGAGTGGTTGACAAACGACTTTTAATGACTCCAACATAAGTGTACGTAAACTTCCGACTTCAACTGTATGTACCATTTCAAATTGCAAACCGATTTGCACTGCTCTATCCTTCCCTGGTTGTCTAGTGGTTAGGATTCGGCGCTCTCACCGCCGCGGCCCGGGTTCGTTTCCCGGTCAGGGAACTACTCTTTTGCGACCTGTTTACTTGTGCAACCTGTCACAATGAATTTTGTCGGTCATCGCACATATGTAGCATTTCAAATTGTGAACCGATTTGCTTTGCTGTATCCTTCCCTGGTTGTCTAGTGGTTAGGATTCGGCGCTCTCACCGCCGCGGCCCGGGTTCGATTCCCGGTCAGGGAACTAATCTTTTGCGACCTGTTTACTTGTGCAACCTGTCACAATGAATTTTGTCGGTCATCGCACATATGTAGCATTTCAAATTGTGAACCGATTTGCTTTGCTGTATCCTTCCCTGGTGGTCTAGTTGTTAGGATTCGGCGCTCTCACTGCCGCGGCCCGGGTTCGATTCCCGGTCAGGGAACTAATCTTTTGCGACCTGTTTACTTGTGCAACCTGTCACAATGAATTTTGTCGGTCATCGCACATATGTAGCATTTCAAATTGTGAACCGATTTGCTTTGCTGTATCCTTCCCTGGTGGTCTAGTGGTTAGGATTCGGCGCTCTCACCGCTGCGGCCCGGGTTCGAATCCCGGTCAGGGAACTAATCTTTTGCGACCTGTTTACTTGTGCAACCTGTCACAATGTATTTTGTCGGTCATCGCACATATGTAGCATTTCAAATTGTGAACCGATTTGTTTTGCTGTATCCTTCCCTGGTGGTCTAGTGGTTAGGATTCGGCGCTCTCACCGCCGTGGCCTGGGTTCGATTCCCGGTCAGGGAATTAGTCTTTGTTACTTGTGCAACCTGTCACACTGAATTTAGTAGGTAATCGCCCAACTGATTTTCCCTACAGTGTCCTTCCCTTGTGACCTAGTGGTGCAGCAAAGCACCCCCACAACATGATGCTGCCACCCCTGTGCTTCACGGTTGGGATGGTGTTCTTCGGCTTGCAAGCCTCCACCTTTTGCCTCCAAACATAACAATGGTCATTATGGCCAAATAGTTCAATTTTTGTTTCATCAGACCAGAGGACATTTCTCCAAAAAGTAGGATCTTTGTCCACAAACTGCAGTCAGGCTTTTCTATGGCAGTTTTGGAGCAGCAGCTTCTTCCTTGCTGAGCAGCCTTTCAGGTTATACCGATATAGGACTCGTTTTACTGTGGATGTAGATACTTTTGAACCTGTTTCCTCCAGCATCTTCACAAGGTCCTTTGCTGTTGTTCTGGGATTGATTTGCACTTTTCGCACCAAAGTACGTTCATCTCTAGGAGACAGAACGCGTCTCCTTCCTGAGCGGTATGACGGCTGCGTGGTCCCATGGTGTTTATACTTGCGTACTATTGTTTCTACAGATAAACGTGGTACCTTCAGGCGTTGGGAAATTGCTTTGGAGCAGTAGCTTCTTCCTTGCTGAGCGGCCGTTCAGGTTATGTCGATATAGGACTCGTTTTACTGTGGATGTAGATACTTTTGGACCTGTTTCCTCCAGCATCTTCACAAGGTCCTTTGCTGTTGTTCTGGGATTGATTTGCACTTTTCGCTCCAAAGTACGTTCATCTCTAGGAGACAGAACGCGTCTCCTTCCTGAGCGGTATGACGGCTGCGTGGTCCCATGGTGTTTTTACTTGCGTACTGTTTTTTCTACAGATGAACTCGGTACCTTCAGGCGTTTGGAAATTGCTCCCAAGGATGAACCAGACTTTTGGAGGTCTACAATTGTTTTCTGAGGTCTTGGCTGATTTCTTTTGATTTTCCCGTGATGTCAAGCAAAGAGGCACCGAGTTTAAAGGTAGGCCTTGAAATACATCTACAAGGTACACCTCCAATTGACTCAAATGATGTCAATTAGCCTATCAGAAGCTTCTAAAGCCATGACATCATTTTCGGGAATTTTCCACGCTGTTTAAAGGCACAGCCAACTTAGTGTATGTAAACCTCTGACCCACTGGATTTGTGATACAGTGAATTACAAGTGAAATAATCTGTCTGTAAACAATTGTTGGAAAAATGACTTGTGTCATGCACAAAGTACATGTCCTAACCGACTTGCCAAAACTATAGTTTGTTAAACAAGACATGTGTGGAGTGGTTGACAAACGACTTTTAATGACTCCAACATAAGTGTACGTAAACTTCCGACTTCAACTGTATGTACCATTTCAAATTGCAAACCGATTTGCACTGCTCTATCCTTCCCTGGTTGTCTAGTGGTTAGGATTCGGCGCTCTCACCGCCGCGGCCCGGGTTCGATTCCCGGTCAGGGAACTACTCTTTTGCGACCTGTTTACTTGTGCAACCTGTCACAATGAATTTTGTCGGTCATCGCACATATGTAGCATTTCAAATTGTGAACCGATTTGCTTTGCTGTATCCTTCCCTGGTTGTCTAGTGGTTAGGATTCGGCGCTCTCACCGCCGCGGCTCGGGTTCGATTCCCGGTCAGGAAACAAATCTTTTGCGACCTGTTTACTTGTGCAACCTGTCACAATGAATTTTGTCGGTCATCGCACATATGTAGCATTTCAAATTGCAAACCAATTTGCACTGCTCTATCATTCCATGGTGGTCTACTGGTTAGGATTCGGCGCTCTCACTGCCGTGGCCAGGGTTCGATTCCAGGTCAGGGAACTAATCTTTTGCGACCTGTTTACTTGTGCAAAGTGTCACAATGAATTTTGTCGGTCATCGCACATATGTAGCATTTCAAATTGTGAACCGATTTACTTTGCTGTATCCTTCCCTGGTGGTCTAGTGGTTAGGATTCGGCGCTCTCACTGCCGCGGCCCGGGTTCGATTCCTGGTCAGGGAACTAGTCTTTGTTACTTGTGCAACCTGTCACACTGAATTTAGTAGGTAATCGCCCAATTGATTTTCCCTACAGTGTCCTTCCCTTGTGACCTAGTGGTGCAGCAAAGCACCCCCACAACATGATGCTGCCACCCCTGTGCTTCACGGTTGGGATGGTGTTCTTCGGCTTGCAAGCCTCCACCTTTTGCCTCCAAACATAACAATGGTCATTATGGCCAAATAGTTCTATTTTTGTTTCATCAGACCAGAGGACATTTCTCCAAAAAGTAGGATCTTTGTCCACAAACTGCAGTCAGGCTTTTCTATGGCAGTTTTGGAGCAGCAGCTTCTTCCTTGCTGAGCGGCCTTTCAGGTTATATTGATATAGGACTCGTTTTACTGTGGATATAGATACTTTTGAACCTGTTTCCTACAGCATCTTCACAAGGTCCTTTGCTGTTGTTCTGGGATTGATTTGCACTTTTCGCACCAAAGTACGTTCATCTCTAGGAGACAGAACGCGTCTCCTTCCTGAGCGGTATGACGGCTACGTGGTCCCATGGTGTTTATACTTGCGTACTATTGTTTCTACAGATAAACGTGGTACCTTCAGGTGTTGGGAAATTGCTTTGGAGCAGTAGCATCTTCCTTGCTGAGTGGCCGTTCAGGTTATCTCGATATAGGACTCGTTTTACTGTGGATGTAGATACTTTTGGACCTGTTTCCTCCAGCATCTTCACAAGGTCCTTTGCTGTTGTTCTGGGATTGATTTGCACTTTTCGCACCAAAGTACGTTCATCTCTAGGAGACAGAACGCGTCTCCTTCCTGAGCGGTATGACGGCTGCGTGGTCCCATGGTGTTTTTACTTGCGTACTGTTTTTTCTACAGATGAACTCGGTACCTTCAGGCGTTTGGAAATTGCTCCCAAGGATGAACCAGACTTTTGGAGGTCTACAATTGTTTTCTGAGGTCTTGGCTGATTTCTTTTGATTTTCCCGTGATGTCAAGCAAAGAGGCACCGAGTTTAAAGGTAGGCCTTGAAATACATCTACAAGGTACACCTCCAATTGACTCAAATGATGTCAATTAGCCTATCAGAAGCTTCTAAAGCCATGACATCATTTTCGGGAATTTTCCACGCTGTTTAAAGGCACAGCCAACTTAGTGTATGTAAACCTCTGACCCACTGGATTTGTGATACAGTGAATTACAAGTGAAATAATCTGTCTGTAAACAATTGTTGGAAAAATGACTTGTGTCATGCACAAAGTACATGTCCTAACCGACTTGCCAAAACTATAGTTTGTTAAACAAGACATGTGTGGAGTGGTTGACAAACGACTTTTAATGACTCCAACATAAGTGTACGTAAACTTCCGACTTCAACTGTATGTACCATTTCAAATTGCAAACCGATTTGCACTGCTCTATCCTTCCCTGGTTGTCTAGTGGTTAGGATTCGGCGCTCTCACCGCCGCGGCCCGGGTTCGATTCCCGGTCAGGGAACTACTCTTTTGCGACCTGTTTACTTGTGCAACCTGTCACAATGAATTTTGTCGGTCATCGCACATATGTAGCATTTCAAATTGTGAACCGATTTGCTTTGCTGTATCCTTCCCTGGTTGTCTAGTGGTTAGGATTCGGCGCTCTCACCGCCGCGGCCCGGGTTCGATTCCCGGTCAGGGAACTAATCTTTTGCGACCTGTTTACTTGTGCAACCTGTCACAATGAATTTTGTCGGTCATCGCACATATGTAGCATTTCAAATTGTGAACCGATTTGCTTTGCTGTATCCTTCCCTGGTGGTCTAGTGGTTAGGATTCGGCGCTCTCACCGCCGCGGCCCGGGTTCGATTCCCGGTCAGGGAACTAATCTTTTGCGACCTGTTTACTTGTGCAACCTGTCACAATGTATTTTGTCGGTCATCGCACATATGTAGCATTTCAAATTGTGAACCGATTTGTTTTGCTGTATCCTTCCCTGGTGGTCTAGTGGTTAGGATTCGGCGCTCTCACTGCCGTGGCCTGGGTTCGATTCCCGGTCAGGGAATTAGTCTTTGTTACTTGTGCAACCTGTCACACTGAATTTAGTAGGTAATCGCCCAACTGATTTTCCCTACAGTGTCCTTCCCTTGAGACCTAGTGGTGCAGCAAAGCACCCCCACAACATGATGCTGCCACCCCTGTGCTTCACGGTTGGGATGGTGTTCTTCGGCTTG
Source organism: Salmo trutta (assembly GCF_901001165.1). Lineage (NCBI taxonomy): Eukaryota > Metazoa > Chordata > Actinopteri > Salmoniformes > Salmonidae > Salmo > Salmo trutta. The sequence continues at coordinate 8,633 of NW_021823444.1, forward strand.
CAAGCCTCCACCTTTTGCCTCCAAACATAACAATGGTCATTATGGCCAAATAGTTCAATTTTTGTTTCATCAGACCAGAGGACATTTCTCCAAAAAGTAGGATCTTTGTCCACAAACTGCAGTCAGGCTTTTTTATGGCAGTTTTGGAGCAGCAGCTTCTTCCTTGCTGAGTGGCCTTTCAGGTTATATTGATATAGGACTCGTTTTACTGTGGATATAGATACTTTTTAACCTGTTTCCTCCAGCATCTTCACAAGGTCCTTTGCTGTTGTTCTGGGATTGATTTGCACTTTTCGCACCAAAGTACGTTCATCTCTAGGAGACAGAACGCGTCTCCTTCCTGAGCGGTATGACGGCTGCGTGGTCCCATGGTGTTTATACTTGCGTACTATTGTTTCTACAGATAAACGTGGTACCTTCAGGCGTTGGGAAATTGCTTTGGAGCAGTAGCTTCTTCCTTGCTGAGCGGCCGTTCAGGTTATGTCGATATAGGACTCGTTTTACTGTGGATGTAGATACTTTTGGACCTGTTTCCTCCAGCATCTTCACAAGGTCCTTTGCTGTTGTTCTGGGATTGATTTGCACTTTTCGCACCAAAGTACGTTCATCTCTAGGAGACAGAACGCGTCTCCTTCCTGAGCGGTATGACGGCTGCGTGGTCCCATGGTGTTTTTACTTGCGTACTGTTTTTTCTACAGATGAACTCGGTACCTTCAGGCGTTTGGAAATTGCTCCCAAGGATGAACCAGACTTTTGGAGGTCTACAATTGTTTTCTGAGGTCTTGGCTGATTTCTTTTGATTTTCCCGTGATGTCAAGCAAAGAGGCACCGAGTTTAAAGGTAGGCCTTGAAATACATCTACAAGGTACACCTCCAATTGACTCAAATGATGTCAATTAGCCTATCAGAAGCTTCTAAAGCCATGACATCATTTTCGGGAATTTTCCACGCTGTTTAAAGGCACAGCCAACTTAGTGTATGTAAACCTCTGACCCACTGGATTTGTGATACAGTGAATTACAAGTGAAATAATCTGTCTGTAAACAATTGTTGGAAAAATGACTTGTGTCATGCACAAAGTACATGTCCTAACCGACTTGCCAAAACTATAGTTTGTTAAACAAGACATGTGTGGAGTGGTTGACAAACGACTTTTAATGACTCCAACATAAGTGTACGTAAACTTCCGACTTCAACTGTATGTACCATTTCAAATTGCAAACCGATTTGCACTGCTCTATCCTTCCCTGGTTGTCTAGTGGTTAGGATTCGGCGCTCTCACCGCCGCGGCCCGGGTTCGATTCCCGGTCAGGGAACTACTCTTTTGCGACCTGTTTACTTGTGCAACCTGTCACAATGAATTTTGTCGGTCATCGCACATATGTAGCATTTCAAATTGTGAACCGATTTGCTTTGCTGTATCCTTCCCTGGTTGTCTAGTGGTTAGGATTCGGCGCTCTCACCGCCGCGGCCCGGGTTCGATTCCCGGTCAGGGAACAAATCTTTTGCGACCTGTTTACTTGTGCAACCTGTCACAATGAATTTTGTCGGTCATCGCACATATGTAGCATTTCAAATTGCAAACCGATTTGCACTGCTCTATCATTCCATGGTGGTCTACTGGTTAGGATTCGGCGCTCTCACTGCCGTGGCCAGGGTTCGATTCCAGGTCAGGGAACTAATCTTTTGCGACCTGTTTACTTGTGCAAAGTGTCACAATGAATTTTGTCGGTCATCGCACATATGTAGCATTTCAAATTGTGAACCGATTTACTTTGCTGTATCCTTCCCTGGTGGTCTAGTGGTTAGGATTCGGCGCTCTCACTGCCGCGGCCCGGGTTCGATTCCTGGTCAGGGAACTAGTCTTTGTTACTTGTGCAACCTGTCACACTGAATTTAGTAGGTAATCGCCCAATTGATTTTCCCTACAGTGTCCTTCCCTTGTGACCTAGTGGTGCAGCAAAGCACCCCCACAACATGATGCTGCCACCCCTGTGCTTCACGGTTGGGATGGTGTTCTTCGGCTTGCAAGCCTCCACCTTTTGCCTCCAAACATAACAATGGTCATTATGGCCAAATAGTTCTATTTTTGTTTCATCAGACCAGAGGACATTTCTCCAAAAAGTAGGATCTTTGTCCACAAACTGCAGTCAGGCTTTTCTATGGCAGTTTTGGAGCAGCAGCTTCTTCCTTGCTGAGCGGCCTTTCAGGTTATATTGATATAGGACTCGTTTTACTGTGGATATAGATACTTTTGAACCTGTTTCCTACAGCATCTTCACAAGGTCCTTTGCTGTTGTTCTGGGATTGATTTGCACTTTTCGCACCAAAGTACGTTCATCTCTAGGAGACAGAACGCGTCTCCTTCCTGAGCGGTATGACGGCTGCGTGGTCCCATGGTGTTTATACTTGCGTACTATTGTTTCTACAGATAAACGTGGTACCTTCAGGTGTTGGGAAATTGCTTTGGAGCAGTAGCATCTTCCTTGCTGAGTGGCCGTTCAGGTTATCTCGATATAGGACTCGTTTTACTGTGGATGTAGATACTTTTGGACCTGTTTCCTCCAGCATCTTCACAAGGTCCTTTGCTGTTGTTCTGGGATTGATTTGCACTTTTCGCACCAAAGTACGTTCATCTCTAGGAGACAGAACGCGTCTCCTTCCTGAGCGGTATGACGGCTGCGTGGTCCCATGGTGTTTATACTTGCGTACTATTGTTTCTACAGATAAACGTGGTACCTTCAGGTGTTGGGAAATTGCTTTGGAGCAGTAGCATCTTCCTTGCTGAGTGGCCGTTCAGGTTATCTCGATATAGGACTCGTTTTACTGTGGATGTAGATACTTTTGGACCTGTTTCCTCCAGCATCTTCACAAGGTCCTTTGCTGTTGTTCTGGGATTGATTTGCACTTTTCGCACCAAAGTACGTTCATCTCTAGGAGACAGAACGCGTCTCCTTCCTGAGCGGTATGACGGCTGCGTGGTCCCATGTTGTTTTTACTTGCGTACTGTTTTTTCTACAGATGAACTCGGTACCTTCAGGCGTTTGGAAATTGCTCCCAAGGATGACCCAGACTTTTGGAGGTCTACAATTGTTTTCTGAGGTCTTGACTGATTTCTTTTGATTTTCCCGTTATGTCAAGCAAAGAGGCACCGAGTTTAAAGGTAGGCCTTGAAATATATCTACAAGGTACACCTCCAATTGACTCAAATGATGTCAATTAGCCTATCAGAAGCTTCTAAAGCCATGACATCATTTTCGGGAATTTTCCACGCTGTTTAAAGGCACAGCCAACTTAGTGTATGTAAACCTCTGACCCACTGGATTTGTGATACAGTGAATTACAAGTGAAATAATCTGTCTGTAAACATTTGTTGGAAAAATGACTTGTGTCATGCACAAAGTACATGTCCTAACCGACTTGCCAAAACTATAGTTTGTTAAACAAGACATGTGTGGAGTGGTTGACAAACGACTTTTAATGACTCCAACATAAGTGTACGTAAACTTCCGACTTCAACTGTATGTACCATTTCAAATTGCAAACCGATTTGCACTGCACTATCCTTCCCTGGTTGTCTAGTGGTTAGGATTCCGCGCTCTCACCGCCGCGTCCCGGGTTCGATTCCCGGTCAGGGAACTACTCTTTTGCGACCTGTTTACTTGTGCAACCTGTCACAATGAATTTTGTCGGTCATCGCACATATGTAGCATTTCAAATTGTGAACCGATTTGCTTTGCTGTATCCTTCCCTGGTTGTCTAGTGGTTAGGATTCGGCGCTCTCACCGCCGCGGCCCGGGTTCGATTCCCGGTCAGGGAACTACTCTTTTGCGACCTGTTTACTTGTGCAACCTGTCACAATGAATTTTGTCGGTCATCGCACATATGTAGCATTTCAAATTGTGAACCGATTTGCTTTGCTGTATCCTTCCCTGGTGGTCTAGTGGTTAGGATTCGGCGCTCTCACCGCCGCGGCCTGGGTTCGATTCCCGGTCAGGGAACTAATCTTTTGCGACCTGTTAACTTGTGCAACCTGTCACAATGAATTTTGTCCGTCATCGCACATATGTAGCATTTCAAATTGTGAACCGATTTGCTTTGCTGTATCCTTCCCTGGTGGTCTAGTGGTTAGGATTTTGCGCTCTCACCGCCGCGGCCCGGGTTCGATTCCCGGTCAGGAAATTTGTCTTTGTTACTTGTGCAACCTGTCACACTGAATTTAGTAGGTAATGGCCCAACTGATTTTCCCTACACTGTCCTTCCCTTGTGACCTAGTGGTGCAGCAAAGCACCCCCACAACATGATGCTGCCACCCCTGTGCTTCGCGTTTGGGAACGTGTTCTTCGGCTTGCAAGCCTTCACCTTTTGCCTCCAAACATAACAATGGTCATTATGGCCAAATAGTTATATTTTTGTTTCATCAGACCAGAGGACATTTCTCCAAAAAGTAGGATCTTTGTCCACAAACTGCAGTCAGGCTTTTTTATGGCAGTTTTGGAGCAGCAGCTTCTTCCTTGCTGAGTGGCCTTTCAGGTTATATTGATATAGGACTCGTTTTACTGTGGATATAGATACTTTTTAACCTGTTTCCTCCAGCATCTTCACAAGGTCCTTTGCTGTTGTTCTGGGATTGATTTGCACTTTTCGCACCAAAGTACGTTCATCTCTAGGAGACAGAACGCGTCTCCTTCCTGAGCGGTATGACGGCTGCGTGGTCCCATGGTGTTTATACTTGCGTACTATTGTTTCTACAGATAAACGTGGTACCTTCAGGCGTTGGGAAATTGCTTTGGAGCATTAGCTTCTTCCTTGCTGAGCGGCCGTTCAGGTTATGTCGATATAGGACTCGTTTTACTGTGGATGTAGATATTTTTGGACCTGTTTCCTCCAGCATCTTCACAAGGTCCTTTGCTGTTGTTCTGGGATTGATTTGAACTTTTCGCACCAAAGTACATTCATCTCTAGGAGACAGAACGCGTCTCCTTTCTGAGCGGTATGACGGCTGCGTGGTCCCATGGTGTTTTTACTTGCTTACTGTTTTTTCTACAGATGAACTCGGTACCTTCAGGCGTTTGGAAATTGCTCCCAAGGATGAACCAGACTTGTGGAGGTCTACATTTGTTTTCTGAGGTCTTGGCTGATTTCTTTTGATTTTCCCGTGATGTCAAGCAAAGAGGCACCGAGTTTAAAGGTAGGCCTTGAAATACATCTACAAGGTACACCTCCAATTGACTCAAATGATGTCAATTAGCCTATCAGAAGCTTCTAAAGCCATGACATCATTTTCAGGAATTTTCCACGCTGTTTAAAGGCACAGCCAACTTAGTGTATGTAAACCTCTGACCCACTGGATCTGTGATACAGTGAATTACAAGTGAAATAATCTGTCTGTAAACAATTGTTGGAAAAATGACTTGTGTCATGCACAAAGTACATGTCCTAACCGACTTGCCAAAACTATAGTTTGTTAAACAAGACATGTGTGGAGTGGTTGACAAACGACTTTTAATGACTCCAACATAAGTGTACGTAAACTTCCGACTTCAACTGTATGTACGATTTCAAATTGCAAACCGATTTGCACTGCACTATCCTTCCCTAGTTGTCTAGTGGTTAGGATTCGGCGCTCTCACCGCCACGGCCCGGGTTCGATTCCCGGTCAGGGAACTAATCTTTTGCGACCTGTTTACTTGTGCAACCTGTCACAATGAATTTTGTCGGTCATCGCACATATGTAGCATTTCAAATTGTGAACCGATTTACTTTGCTGTATCCTTCCCTGGTGGTCTAGTGGTTAGGATTCGGCGCTCTCACCGCCGTGGCCTTGGTTCGATTCCCGGTCAGGGAATTAGTCTTTGTTACTTGTGCAACCTGTCACATTGATTTAGTAGGTAATCGCCCAACTGATTTTCCCTACAGTGTCCTTCCGTTGTGACCAAGTGGTGCAGCAAAGCACCCCCACAACATGATGCTGCCACCCCTGTGCTTCACGGTTGGGATGATGTTCTTCGGCTTGCAAGCCTCCACCTTTTGCCTCCAAACATAACAATGGTCATTATGGCCAAATACTTCTATTTTTGTTTCATCAGACCAGAGGACATTTCTCCAAAAAGTAGGATCTTTGTCCACAAACTGCAGTCAGGCTTTTCTATGGCAGTTTTGGAGCAGCAGCTTCTTCCTTGCTGAGCAGCCTTTCAGGTTATACCGATATAGGACTCGTTTTACTGTGGATGTAGATACTTTTGAACCTGTTTCCTCCAGCATCTTCACAAGGTCCTTTGCTGTTGTTCTGGGATTGATTTGCACTTTTCGCACCAAAGTACGTTCATCTCTAGAAGACAGAACGCGTCTCCTTCCTGAGCGGTATGACGGCTGCGTGGTCCCATGGTGTTTATACTTGCGTACTATTGTTTCTACAGATAAACGTGGTACCTTCAGGCGTTGGGAAATTGCTTTGGAGCAGTAGCTTCTTCCTTGCTGAGCGGCCGTTCAGGTTATGTCGATATAGGACTCGTTTTACTGTGGATGTAGATACTTTTGGACCTAGTTCCTCCAGCATCTTCACAAGGTCCTTTGCTGTTGTTCTGGGATTGATTTGCACTTTTCGCACCAAAGTACGTTCATCTCTAGGAGACAGAACGCGTCTCCTTCCTGAGCGGTATGACGGCTGCGTGGTCCCATGGTGTTTTTACTTGTGTACTGTTTTTTCTAAAATCAAATCAAATCAAATTTATTTATATAGCCCTTCGTACATCAGCTGAAATCTCAAAGTGCTGTACAGAAACCCAGCCTAAAACCCCAAACAGCAAGCAATGCATGTGAAAGAAGCACGGTGGCTGGGAAAAACTCCCTAGGAAAAACTCCTGAGAAAGGCCAAAAACCTAGGAAGAAACCTAGAGAGGAACCAGGCTATGAGGGGTGGCCAGTCCTCTTCTGGCTGTGCCGGGTGGATATTATAACAGAACATGGTCAAGATGTTAAAATGTTCGTAAATGACCAGCATGGTCAAATAATAATAATCATAGTAATTGTCGAGGGTGCAACAAGCACGTCCGGTGAACAGGTCAGGGTTCCGTAGGCGCAGGCAGAACAGTTGAAACTGGAGCAGCAGCATGGCCAGGTGGACTGGGGACAGCAAGGAGTCATCATGCCAGGTAGTCCTGAGGCATGGTCCTAGGGCTCAGGTCCTCCGAGAGAAAGAAAGAAAGAGAGAAGAGAGAATTAGAGAGAGCATATTTACATTCACATAGGACACCGGATAAGACAAGAGAATACTCCAGATGTAACAGACTGACCCTAGCCCCCCGACACATAAACTACTGCAGCATAAATACTGGAGGCTGAGACAGGAGGGATCAGAAGACACTGTGGCCCCATCCGATGATACCCCCGGACAGGGCCAAACAGGCAGGATATAACCCCACCCACTTTGCCAAAGCACAGCCCCCACACCACTAGAGGGATATCTACAACCACCAACTTACCGTCCGAAGACAAGGACGAGTATAGCCCACAAAGATCTCCGCCACGGCACAACCCAAGGGGGGGGGGGCGCCAACCCAGACAGGAAGACCACGTCAGTGGCTCAACCTACTCAAGTGACGCACCCCTCCCATGGACGGCATGGAAGAACACCAGTAAGTCAGTGACTCAGCCCCTGTAAAAGGGTTAGAGGCAGAGAATCCCAGTGGGAAGAGGGGAACCGACAAGGCAGAGACAGCAAGGGCGGTTCGTTGCTCCAGCCTTTCCGTTCACCTTCACACTCCTGGGCCAGACTATACTTAATCATAGGACCTACTGAAGAGATAAGTCTTCAGTAAAGACTTAAAGGTTGAGACTGAGTCTGCGTCTCTCACATGGGTAGGCAGACCATTCCATAAAAATGGAGCTCTATAGGAGAAAGCCCTACCTCCAGCCGTTTGCTTAGAAATTCTAGGGACAATTAGGAGGCCTGCGTCTTGTGACCGTAGCGTACGTGTAGGTATGTACGGCAGGACCAAATCGGAAAGATAGGTAGGAGCAAGCCCATGTAAGGCTTTGTAGGTTAGCAGTAAAACCCTGAAATCAGCCCTTGCCTTAACAGGAAGCCAGTGTAGGGAGGCTAGCACTGGAGTAATATGATCAAATTTTTTGGTTCTAGTCAGGATTCTAGCAGCCGTATTTAGCACTAACTGAAGTTTGTTTAGTGCTTTATCCGGGTAGCCGGAAAGTAGAGCATTGCAGTAGTCGAGCCTAGAAGTAACAAAAGCATGGATTAATTTTTCTGCGTCATTTTTGGACAGAAAGTTTCTGATTTTTGCAATGTTACGTAGATGGAAAAAAGCTGTCCTTGAAGCAGTCTTGATATGTTCTTCAAAAGAGAGATCAGGGTCCAGAGTAACGCCGAGGTCCTTCACAGTTTTATTTGAGACGACTGTACAACCATCCAGATTAATTGTCAGATTCAACAGAAGATCTCTTTGTTTCTTGGGACCTAGGACAAGCATCTCTGTTTTGTCCGAGTTTAAAAGTAGAAAATTTGCAGCCATCAACTTCCTTATGTCTGAAACACAGGCTTCTGGCGAGGGCAATTTTGGGGCTTCACCATGTTTCATTGAAATGTACAGCTGTGTGTCGTCCGCATAGCAGTGAAATTTAACATTATGTTTTCGAATGACATCCCCAAGAGGTAAAATATATAGTGAAAACAATAGTGGTCCTAGAACGGAACCTTGAGGAACACCGAAATTTACAATTGATTTGTCAGAGGACGAACCATTCACAGAGACAAACTGATATCTTTCCGACAGATAAGATCTAAACCAGGCCAGAACTTGTCCATGTAGACCAATTTGGGTTTCCAATCTCTCCAAAAGAATGTGGTGATCGATGGTATCAAAAGCGGCACTAAGATCTAGGAGCATGAGGACAGATGCAGAGCCTCGGTCTGACGTCATTAAAAGGTCATTTACCACCTTCACAAGTGCAGTCTCAGTGCTATGATGGGGTCTAAAACCAGACTGAAGCGTTTCGTATACATTGTTTGTCTTCAGGAAGGCAGTGAGTTGCTGCGCAACAACTTTTTGTAAAATTTTTGAGAGGAATGGAAGATTCGATATAGGCCGATAGTTTTTTATAATTTCTGGGTCAAGATTCGGCTTTTTCAAGAGAGGCTTTATTACTGCCACTTTTAGTGAGCTTGGTACACATCCGGTGGATAGAGAGCCGTTTATTATGTTCAACATAGGAGGGCCAAGCACAGGAAGCAGCTCTTTCAGTAGTTTAGTTGGAATAGGGTCCAGTATGCAGCTTGAGGGTTTGGAGGCCATGATTATTTTCATCATTATGTCAAGAGATATAGTACTAAAACACTTTAGTATCTCCCTTGATCCTAGGTCCTGGCAGAGTTGTGCAGACTCAGGACAATGGAGCCCTGGAGGAATACCCAGATTTAAAGAGGAGTCCGTAATTTGCTTTCTAATGATCATGACCTTTTCCTCAAAGAAGTTCATACATTTATTACTGCTGAAGTGAAAGCCATCCTCCATTTGCGAATGCTGCTTTTTAGTTAGCTTTGCGACAGTGTCAAAAAGAAATTTCGGATTGTTCTTATTTTCCTCAATTAAGTTGGAAAAATAGGATGATCGTGCAGCAGTGAGGGCTCTTCGATACTGCACGGTACTGTCTTTCCAAGCTAGTCGGAAGACTTACAGTTTAGTGTGGCGCCATTTCCGTTCGAATTTTCTGGAAGCTTGCTTCAGAGCTCGTGTATTTTCTGTATACCAGGGAGCTAGTTTCTTATGACAGATGTTTTTAATTTTTAGGGGTGCAACTGCATCTAGGGTATTGCGCAAGGTTAAATTGAGTTCCTCGGTTAGGTGGTTAACTGATTCTTGTCCTCTGACGTCCTTGGGTAGGCAGAGGGAGTCTGGAAGGGCATCAAGGAATCTTTGGGTTGTCTGAGAATTTATAGCACGACTTTTAATTTTCCTTGGTTGGGGTCTGAGCAGATTATTTGTTGCAATTGTAAACGCAATAAAATGGTGGTCCGATAATCCAGGATTATGAGGAAAAACATTAAGATCCACAACATTTATTCCATGGGACAAAACTAGGTCCAGAGTATGACTGTGGCAGTGAGTAGGTCCAGAGACATGTTGGACAAAACCCACTGAGTCGATGATGGCTCCGAAAGCCTTTTGGAGTGGGTCTGTGGACTTTTCCATGTGAATGTTAAAGTCACCAAAAATTAGAATATTATCTGCTATGACTACAAGATCCGATAGGAATTCAGGGAACTCAGTAAGGAACACTGCATATGGCCCAGGAGGCCTGTAAACAGTAGCTATAAAAAGTGATTGAGTAGGCTGCATAGATTTCATGACTAGAAGCTCAAAAGACGAAAACGTCATTGTTTTTTTTTTTGTAAATTGAAATTTGCTATCGTAAATGTTAGCAACACCTCCGCCTTTGCCGGATGCACGGGGGGTATGGTCACTAGTGTAACCAGGGGGTGAGGCCTCATTTAACACAGTAAATTCATCAGGCTTAAGCCATGTTTCAGTCAGGCCAATCACATCAAGATTATGATCAGTGATTAGTTCATTGACTATAACTGCCTTGGAAGTGAGGGATCTAACATTAAGTAACCCAATTTTGAGATGTGAAGAATCACAATCTCTTTCAATAATGGCAGGAATGGAGGAGGTCTTTATACTAGTAAGATTACTGAAGCGAACACCGCCATTTTTAATTTTGCCCAACCTAGATCGAGGCACAGACACGTCTCAATGGGGAAAGCTGAGCTGACTACGCTAACTGTGCTAGTGGCAGACTCCACTAAGCTGGCAGGCTGGCTAACAGCCTGTTGCCTGGCCTGCACCCTATTTCATTGTGGAGCTAGAGGAGTTAGAGCCCTGTCTATGTTCGTAGATAAGATGAGAGCACCCCTCCAGCTAGGATGGAGTCCGTCACTCCTCAGCAGGCCAGGCTTGGTCCTGTTTGTGGGTGAATCCCAGAAAGAGGGCCAGTTATCTACAAATTCTATCTTTTGGGAGGGGCAGAAAACAGTTTTCATCCAGCGATTGAGTTGTGAGACTCTGCTGTAGAGCTCATCACTCCCCCTAACTGGGAGGGGGCCAGAGACAATTAATCGATGCCGACACATCTTTCTAGCTGATTTACACGCTGAAGCTATGTTGCGCTTGGTGACCTCTGACTGTTTCATCCTAACATCGTTGGTGCCGACGTGGATAACAATATCTCTATACTCTCTACACTCGCCAGTTTTAGCTTTAGCCAGCACCGTCTTTAGATTAGCCTTAATGTCGGTAGCCCTGCCCCCTGGTAAACAGTGTATGATCGCTGGATGATTAGTTTTAAGTCTAATACTGCGGGTAATGGAGTCGCCAATGACTAGGGTTTTCAATTTGTCAGAGCTAATGGTGGGAGCCGTCGGCGTCTCAGACCCCACAACGGGAGGAGCAGAGACCAGAGAAGTCTCGGCCTCCGACTCCGACTCGCTTAACGGGGAGAACCGGTTGAAAGTTTCTGTCGGCTGAATAAGCGACACCGGTTGAGCATTCCTACAGCGTTTCCCTTCAGACGCCATGAGAAAGATGTCCGGCTGCGGGGACCGTGCGAGGGGGTTTATACTAACGTTACTATCTGTACTTGCTGGTGGCACAGACGCTGTTTCATCCTTTCCTACACTGAAATTACCCTTGCCTAACGATTGCGTCTGAAGCTGGGCTTGCAGCACAGCTATCCTTGCCGTAAAGCGATCGTTCTCCTGTATATTATGAGTACAACGACTGCAATTAGAAGGCATCATGTTAATGTTACTTAGCTTTGGCTGTTTGAAGTCCTGACGAACCATGTCCAGATAAAACCTCCGGGGTAGGAAAGTTGAATGAAAAAAAAAGTTGAGTGAGGGAAAAAGTAAAAATATACGGTAATGAAAAAGTAAAAACCGTCAGGTAGCAAAGTAAAAACGGCAACAAAAACGCACAGCAGCGTAAACAAGTCGGCAAGTTGTGACCGGAAACAGGAGTATCCAATCAAGTATCCTAGGGGGGAGGGACAGGTAGCCTGCACAGGCAAAGATTTTCAGCTTGCAGGCAGACAGTGGAAAAAGTTTCTGAGTGACAGATGAACTCGGTACCTTCAGGCGTTTGGAAATTGCTCCCAAGGATGAACCAGACTTGTGGAGGTCTACAATTGTTTTCTGAGGTCTTGGCTGATTTCTTTTGATTTTCCCGTGATGTCAAGCAAAGAGGCACCGAGTTTAAAGGTAGGCCTTGAAATACATCTACAAGGTACACCTCCAATTGACTCAAATGATGTCAATTAGCCTATCAGAAGCTTCTAAAGCCATGACATCATTTTCGGGAATGTTCCATGCTGTTTAAAGGCACAGCAATCTTAGTGTATGTGAACCTCTGACCCACTGGATTTGTGATACAGTGAATTATAAGTGAAATAATCTGTCTGTAAACAATTGTTGGAAAAATGACTTGTGTCATGCAAAAAGTACATGTCCTAACTGACTTGCCAAAACTATAGTTTGTTAAACAAGACATGTGTGGAGTGGTTGACAAACGACTTTTAATGACTCCAACATAAGTGTACGTAAACTTCCGACTTCAACTGTATGTACCATTTCAAATTGCAAACCGATTTGCACTGCACTATCCCTCCCTGGTTGTCTAGTGGTTAGGATTTGGCGCTCTCACCGCCGCGGCCCGGGTTCGATTCCCGGTCAGGGAACTAATCTTTTGCGACCTGTTTACTTGTGCAACCTGTCACAATGAATTTTGTCGGTCATCGCACATATGTAGCATTTCAAATTGTGAACCGATTTGCTTTGCTGTATCCTTCCCTGGTGGTCTAGTGGTTAGGATTCGGCGCTCTCACAGCCGCGGCCCGGGTTCGATTCCCTGTCAGGGAACTAGTCTTTGTTACTTGTGCAACCTGTCACACTGATTTTAGTAGGTAATCGCCCAATTGATTTTCCCTACAGTGTCCTTCCCTTGTGACCTAGTGGTGCAGCAAAGCACCCCCACAACATGATGCTGCCACCCCTGTGCTTCACGTTTGGGATGGTGTTCTTCGGCTTGCAAGCATCCAACTTTTGCCTCCAAACATAACAATGGTCATTATGGCCATATAGTTCTATTTTTGTTTCATCAGACCAGAGGACATTTCTCCAAAAAGTAGGATCTTTGTCCGCAAACTGCAGTCAGGCTTTTTTATGGCAGTTTTGGAGCAGCAGCTTCTTCCTTGCTGAGCGGCCTTTCAGGTTATATTGATATAGGACACGTTTTACTGTGGATATAGATACTTTTGAACCTGTTTCCTCCAGCATCTTCACAAGGTCCTTTGCTGTTGTTCTGGGATTGATTTGCACTTTTCGCACCAAAGTACGTTCATCTCTAGGAGACAGAACGCGTCTCCTTCCTGAGCGGTATGACGGCTGCGTGGTCCCATGGTGTTTATACTTGCGTACTATTGTTTCTACAGATAAACGTGGTACCTTCAGGCGTTGGGAAATTGCTTTGGAGCAGTAGCTTCTTCCTTGCTGAGCGGCCGTTCAGGTTATGTCGATATAGGACTCGTTTTGTTGTGGATGTAGATACTTTTGGACCTGTTTCCTCCAGCATCTTCACAAGGTCCTTTGCTGTTGTTCTGGGATTGATTTGCACTTTTCGCACCAAAGTACGTTCATCTCTAGGAGACAGAACGCGTCTCCTTCCTGAGCGGTATGACGGCTGCGTGGTCCCATGGTGTTTTTACTTGCGTACTGTTTTTTCTACAGATGAACTCGGTACCTTCAGGCGTTTGGAAATTGCTCCCAAGGATGAACCAGACTTGTGGAGGTCTACAATTGTTTTCTGAGGTCTTCGCTGATTTCTTTTGATTTTCCCGTGATGTCAAGCAAAGAGGCACCGAGTTTAAAGGTAGGCCTTGAAATACATCTACAAGGTACACCTCCAATTGACTCAAATGATGTCAATTAGCATATCAGAAGCTTCTAAAGCCATGACATCATTTTCGGGAATTTTCCACGCTGTTTAAAGACACAGCCAACTTAGTGTATGTAAACCACTGACCCACTGGATTTGTGATACAGTGAATTACAAGTGAAATAATCTGTCTGTAAACAATTGTTGGAAAAATGATTTGTGTCATGCACAAAGTACATGTCCTAACCGACTTGCCAAAACTATAGTTTGTTAAACAAGACATGTGTGGAGTGGTTGACAAACGACTTTTAATGACTCCAACATAAGTGTACGTAAACTTCCGACTTCAACTGTATGTACCATTTCAAATCACAAACCGATTTGCACTGCACTATCCTTCCCTGATTGTCTAGTGGTTAGGATTCGGCGCTCTCACCGCCGCGGCCCGGGTTCGATTCCCGGTCAGGGAACTAATCTTTTGCGACCTGTTTACTTGTGCAACCTGTCACAATTAATTTTGTCGGTCATCGCACATATGTAGCATTTCAAATTGTGAACCGATTTGCTTTGCTGTATCCTTCCCTGGTGGTCTAGTGGTTAGGATTCGGTGCTCTCACTGCCGCGGCCCGGGTTCGATTCCCGGTCATGTAACTAGTCTTTGTTACTTGTGCAACCTGTCACACTGAATTTAGTAGGTAATTGCCCAATTGATTTTCCCTACAGTGTCCTTCCCTTGTGACCTAGTGGTGCAGCAAAGCACCCCCACAACATGATGCTGCCACCCCTGTGCTTCACGTTTGGGATGGTGTTCTTCGGCTTGCAAGCATCCAACTTTTGCCTCCAAACATAACAATGGTCATTATGGCCATATAGTTCTATTTTTGTTTCATCAGACCAGAGGACATTTCTCCAAAAAGTAGGATCTTTGTCCGCAAACTGCAGTCAGGCTTTTTTATGGCAGTTTTGGAGCAGCAGCTTCTTCCTTGCTGAGCGGCCTTTCAGGTTATATTGATATAGGACACGTTTTACTGTGGATATAGATACTTTTGAACCTGTTTCCTCCAGCATCTTCACAAGGTCCTTTGCTGTTGTTCTGGGATTGATTTGCACTTTTCGCACCAAAGTACGTTCATCTCTAGGAGACAGAACGCGTCTCCTTCCTGAGCGGTATGACGGCTGCGTGGTCCCATGGTGTTTATACTTGCGTACTATTGTTTCTACAGATAAACGTGGTACCTTCAGGCGTTGGGAAATTGCTTTGGAGCAGTAGCTTCTTCCTTGCTGAGCGGCCGTTCAGGTTATGTCGATATAGGACTCGTTTTGTTGTGGATGTAGATACTTTTGGACCTGTTTCCTCCAGCATCTTCACAAGGTCCTTTGCTGTTGTTCTGGGATTGATTTGCACTTTTCGCACCAAAGTACGTTCATCTCTAGGAGACAGAACGCGTCTCCTTCCTGAGCGGTATGACGGCTGCGTGGTCCCATGGTGTTTTTACTTGCGTACTGTTTTTTCTACAGATGAACTCGGTACCTTCAGGCGTTTGGAAATTGCTCCCAAGGATGAACCAGACTTGTGGAGGTCTACAATTGTTTTCTGAGGTCTTCGCTGATTTCTTTTGATTTTCCCGTGATGTCAAGCAAAGAGGCACCGAGTTTAAAGGTAGGCCTTGAAATACATCTACAAGGTACACCTCCAATTGACTCAAATGATGTCAATTAGCATATCAGAAGCTTCTAAAGCCATGACATCATTTTCGGGAATTTTCCACGCTGTTTAAAGGCACAGCCAACTTAGTGTATGTAAACCACTGACCCACTGGATTTGTGATACAGTGAATTACAAGTGAAATAATCTGTCTGTAAACAATTGTTGGAAAAATGACTTGTGTCATGCACAAAGTACATGTCCTAACCGACTTGCCAAAACTATAGTTTGTTAAACAAGACATGTGTGGAGTGGTTGACAAACGACTTTTAATGACTCCAACATAAGTGTACTTAAACTTCCGACTTCAACTGTATGTACCATTTCAAATCACAAACCGATTTGCACTGAACTATCCTTCCCTGATTGTCTAGTGGTTAGGATTCGGCGCTCTCACCGCCGCGGCCAGGGTTCGATTCCCGGTCAGGGAACTAATCTTTTGCGACCTGTTTACTTGTGCAACCTGTCACAATTAATTTTGTCGGTCATCGCACATATGTAGCATTTCAAATTGTGAACCGATTTGCTTTGCTGTATCCTTCCCTGGTGGTCTAGTGGTTAGGATTCGGTGCTCTCACTGCCGCGGCCCGGGTTCGATTCCCGGTCATGTAACTAGTCTTTGTTACTTGTGCAACCTGTCACACTGAATTTAGTAGGTAATTGCCCAATTGATTTTCCCTACAGTGTCCTTCCCTTGTGACCTAGTGGTGCAGCAAAGCACCCCCACAACATGATGCTGCCACCCCTGTGCTTCACGGTTGGGATGGTGTTCTTCGGCTTGCAAGCCTCCAACTTTTGCCTCCAAACATAACAATGGTCATTATGGCCATATAGTTCTATTTTTGTTTCATCAGACCAGAGGACATTTCTCCAAAAAGTAGGATCTTTGTCCGCAAACTGCAGTCAGGCTTTTTTATGGCAGTTTTGGAGCAGCAGCTTCTTCCTTGCTGAGCGGCCTTTCAGGTTATATTGATATAGGACACGTTTTACTGTGGATATAGATACTTTTGAACCTGTTTCCTACAGCATCTTCACAAGGTCCTTTGCTGTTGTTCTGGGATTGATTTGCACTTTTCGCACCAAAGTACGTTCATCTCTAGGAGACAGAACGCGTCTCCTTCCTGAGCGGTATGACGGCTGCGTGGTCCCATGGTGTTTATACTTGCGTACTATTGTTTCTACAGATAAACGTGGTACCTTCAGGCGTTGGGAAATTGCTTTGGAGCAGTAGCTTCTTCCTTGCTGAGCGGCCGTTCAGGTTATGTCGATATAGGACTCGTTTTACTGTGGATGTAGATACTTTTGGACCTGTTTCCTCCAGCATCTTCACAAGGTCCTTTGCTGTTGTTCTGGGATTGATTTGCACTTTTCGCACCAAAGTACGTTCATCTCTAGGAGACAGAACGCGTCTCCTTCCTGAGCGGTATGACGGCTGCGTGGTCCCATGGTGTTTTTACTTGCGTACTGTTTTTTCTACAGATGAACTCGGTACCTTCAGGCGTTTGGAAATTGCTCCCAAGGATGAACCAGACTTGTGGAGGTCTACAATTGTTTTCTGAGGTCTTGGCTGATTTCTTTTGATTTTCCCGTGATGTCAAGCAAAGAGGCACCGAGTTTAAAGGTAGTCCTTGAAATACATCTACAAGGTACACCTCCAATTGACTCAAATGATGTCAATTAGCCTATCAGAAGCTTCTAAAGCCATGACATCATTTTCGGGAATTTTCCACGCTGTTTAAAGGCACAGCCAACTTAGTGTATGTAAACCTCTGACCCACTGGATTTGTGATACAGTGAATTACAAGTGAAATAATCTGTCTGTAAACAATTGTTGGAAAAATGACTTGTGTCATGCACAAAGTACATGTCCTAACCGACTTGCCAAAACTATAGTTTGTTAAACAAGACGTGTGGAGTGGTTGACAAACGACTTTTAATGACTCCAACATAAGTGTACGTAAACTTCCGACTTCAACTGTATGTACCATTTCAAATTGCAAACCGATTTGCACTGCACTATCCTTCCCTGGTTGTCTAGTGGTTAGGATTCGGCGCTCTCACCGCCGCGGCCCGGGTTCGATTCCCGGTCAGGGAACTAATCTTTTGCGACCTGTTTACTTGTGCAACCTGTCACAATGAATTTTGTCGGTCATCGCACATATGTAGCATTTCTAATTGTGAACCGATTTGCTTTGCTGTATCCTTCCCTGGAGGTCTAATGGTTAGGATTCGGCGCTCTCACTGCTGTGGCCTGGGTTCGATTCCTGGTCAGGGAATTAGTCTTTGTTACTTGTGCAACCTGTCACACTGAATTTAGTAGGTAATCTCCCAACTGATTTTCCCTACAGTGTCCTTCCCTTGTGACCTAGTGGTGCAGCAAAGCACCCCCACAACATGATGCTGCCACCCCTGTGCTTCACGGTTGGGATGGTGTTCTTCGGCTTGCAAGCCTCCACCTTTTGTCTCCAAACATAACAATGGTCATTATGGCCAAATAGTTCTATTTTTGTTTCATCAGACCAGAGGACATTTCTCCAAAAAGTAGGATCTTTGTCCACAAACTGCAGTCAGGCTTTTTTATGGCAGTTTTGGAGCAGCAGCTTCTTCCTTGCTGAGTGGCCTTTCAGGTTATATTGATATAGGACTCGTTTTACTGTGGATATAGATAATTTTTAACCTGTTTCCTCCAGCATCTTCACAAGGTCCTTTGCTGTTGTTCTGGGATTGATTTGCACTTTTCGCACCAAAGTACGTTCATCTCTAGGAGACAGAACGCGTCTCCTTCCTGAGCGGTATGACGGCAGCGTGGTCCCATGGTGTTTATACTTGCGTACTATTGTTTCTACAGATAAACGTGGTACCTTCAGGCGTTGGGAAATTGCTTTGGAGCAGTAGCTTCTTCCTTGCTGAGCGGCCGTTCAGGTTATGTCGATATAGGACTCGTTTTACTGTGGATGTAGATACTTTTGGACCTGTTTCCTCCAGCATCTTCACAAGGTGCTTTGCTGTTGTTCTGGGATTGATTTGCACTTTTCGCACCAAAGTACGTTCATCTCTAGGAGACAGAACGCGTCTCCTTCCTGAGCGGTATGACGGCTGCGTGGTCCCATGGTGTTTTTACTTGCGTACTGTTTTTTCTACAGATGAACTCGGTACCTTCAGGCGTTTGGAAATTGCTCCCAAGGATGAACCAGACTTTTGGAGGTCTACAATTGTTTTCTGAGGTCTTGGCTGATTTCTTTTGATTTTCCCGTGATGTCAAGCAAAGAGGCACTGAGTTTAAAGGTAGGCCTTGAAATACATCTACAAGGTACACCTCCAATTGACTCAAATGATGTCAATTAGCCTATCAGAAGCTTCTAAAGCCATGACATCATTTTCGGGAATTTTCCACGCTGTTTAAAGGCACAGCCAACTTAGTGTATGTAAACCTCTGACCCACTGGATTTGTGATACAGTGAATTACAAGTGAAATAATCTGTCTGTAAACAATTGTTGGAAAAATGACTTGTGTCATGCACAAAGTACATGTCCTAACCGACTTGCCAAAACTATAGTTTGTTAAACAAGACATGTGTGGAGTGGTTGACAAACGACTTTTAATGACTCCAGCATAAGTGTACGTAAACTTCCGACTTCAACTGTATGTACCATTTCAAATTGCAAACCGATTTGCACTGCACTATCCTTCCCTGGTTGTCTAGTGGTTAGGATTCGGCGCTCTCACCGCCGCGGCCCGGGTTCGATTCCCGGTCAGGGAACTAATCTTTTGCGACCTGTTTACTTGTGCAACCTGTCACAATGAATTTTGTCCGTCATCGCACATATGTAGCATTTCAAATTGTGAACCGATTTGCTTTGCTGTATCCTTCCCTGGTGGTCTAGTGGTTAGGATTTGGCGCTCTCACCTTCGCGGGCAGGGTTCGAATCCCGGTCAGGGCATTAGTCTTTGTTACTTGTGCAACCTGTCACACTGAATTTAGTAGGTAATCGCCCAACTGATTTTCCCTACAGTGTCCTTCCCTTGTGACCTAGTGGTGCAGCAAAGCACCCCCACAACATGATGCTGCCACCCCTGTGCTTCACGGTTGGGATGGTGTTCTTCGGCTTGCAAGCCTCCACCTTTTGTCTCCAAACATAACAATGGTCATTATGGCCAAATAGTTCTATTTTTGTTTCATCAGACCAGAGGACATTTCTCCAAAAAGTAGGATCTTTGTCCACAAACTGCAGTCAGGCTTTTTTATGGCAGTTTTGGAGCAGCAGCTTCTTCCTTGCTGAGTGGCCTTTCAGGTTATATTGATATAGGACTCGTTTTACTGTGGATATAGATAATTTTTAACCTGTTTCCTCCAGCATCTTCACAAGGTCCTTTGCTGTTGTTCTGGGATTGATTTGCACTTTTCGCACCAAAGTACGTTCATCTCTAGGAGACAGAACGCGTCTCCTTCCTGAGCGGTATGACGGCTGCGTGGTCCCATGGTGTTTATACTTGCGTACTATTGTTTCTACAGATAAACGTGGTACCTTCAGGCGTTGGGAAATTGCTTTGGAGCAGTAGCTTCTTCCTTGCTGAGCGGCCGTTCAGGTTATGTCGATATAGGACTCGTTTTACTGTGGATGTAGATACTTTTGGACCTGTTTCCTCCAGCATCTTCACAAGGTGCTTTGCTGTTGTTCTGGGATTGATTTGCACTTTTCGCACCAAAGTACGTTCATCTCTAGGAGACAGAACGCGTCTCCTTCCTGAGAGGTATGACGGCTGCGTGGTCCCATGGTGTTTTTACTTGCGTACTGTTTTTTCTACAGATGAACTCGGTACCTTCAGGCGTTTGGAAATTGCTCCCAAGGATGAGCCAGACTTTTGGAGGTCTACAATTGTTTTCTGAGGTCTTGGCTGATTTCTTTTGATTTTCCCGTGATGTCAAGCAAAGAGGCACTGAGTTTAAAGGTAGGCCTTGAAATACATCTACAAGGTACACCTCCAATTGACTCAAATGATGTCAATTAGCCTATCAGAAGCTTCTAAAGCCATGACATCATTTTCGGGAATTTTCCACGCTGTTTAAAGGCACAGCCAACTTAGTGTATGTAAACCTCTGACCCACTGGATTTGTGATACAGTGAATTACAAGTGAAATAATCTGTCTGTAAACAATTGTTGGAAAAATGACTTGTGTCATGCACAAAGTACATGTCCTAACCGACTTGCCAAAACTATAGTTTGTTAAACAAGACATGTGTGGAGTGGTTGACAAACGACTTTTAATGACTCCAGCATAAGTGTACGTAAACTTCCGACTTCAACTGTATGTACCATTTCAAATTGCAAACCGATTTGCACTGCACTATCCTTCCCTGGTTGTCTAGTGGTTAGGATTCGGCGCTCTCACCGCCGCGGCCCGGGTTCGATTCCCGGTCAGGGAACTAATCTTTTGCGACCTGTTTACTTGTGCAACCTGTCACAATGAATTTTGTCCGTCATCGCACATATGTAGCATTTCAAATTGTGAACCGATTTGCTTTGCTGTATCCTTCCCTGGTGGTCTAGTGGTTAGGATTTGGCGCTCTCACCGCCGTGGGCAGGGTTCGAATCCCGGTCAGGGCATTAGTCTTTGTTACTTGTGCAACCTGTCACACTGAATTTAGTAGGTAATCGCCCAACTGATTTTCCCTACAGTGTCCTTCCCTTGTGACCTAGTGGTGCAGCAAAGCACCCCCACAACATGATGCTGCCACCCCTGTGCTTCACGGTTGGGATGGTGTTCTTCGGCTTGCAAGCCTCCACCTTTTGTCTCCAAACATAACAATGGTCATTATGGCCAAATAGTTCTATTTTTGTTTCATCAGACCAGAGGACATTTCTCCAAAAAGTAGGATCTTTGTCCACAAACTGCAGTCAGGCTTTTTTATGGCAGTTTTGGAGCAGCAGCTTCTTCCTTGCTGAGTGGCCTTTCAGGTTATATTGATATAGGACTCGTTTTACTGTGGATATAGATAATTTTTAACCTGTTTCCTCCAGCATCTTCACAAGGTCCTTTGCTGTTGTTCTGGGATTGATTTGCACTTTTCGCACCAAAGTACGTTCATCTCTAGGAGACAGAACGCGTCTCCTTCCTGAGCGGTATGACGGCTGCGTGGTCCCATGGTGTTTATACTTGCGTACTATTGTTTCTACAGATAAACGTGGTACCTTCAGGCGTTGGGAAATTGCTTTGGAGCAGTAGCTTCTTCCTTGCTGAGCGGCCGTTCAGGTTATGTCGATATAGGACTCGTTTTACTGTGGATGTAGATACTTTTGGACCTGTTTCCTCCAGCATCTTCACAAGGTGCTTTGCTGTTGTTCTGGGATTGATTTGCACTTTTCGCACCAAAGTACGTTCATCTCTAGGAGACAGAACGCGTCTCCTTCCTGAGCGGTATGACGGCTGCGTGGTCCCATGGTGTTTTTACTTGCGTACTGTTTTTTCTACAGATGAACTCGGTACCTTCAGGCGTTTGGAAATTGCTCCCAAGGATGAACCAGACTTTTGGAGGTCTACAATTGTTTTCTGAGGTCTTGGCTGATTTCTTTTGATTTTCCCGTGATGTCAAGCAAAGAGGCACCGAGTTTAAAGGTAGGCCTTGAAATACATCTACAAGGTACACCTCCAATTGACTCAAATGATGTCAATTAGCCTATCAGAAGCTTCTAAAGCCATGACATCATTTTCGGGAATTTTCCACGCTGTTTAAAGGCACAGCCAACTTAGTGTATGTAAACCACTGACCCACTGGATTTGTGATACAGTGAATTACAAGTGAAATAGTCTGTCTGTAAACAATTGTTGGAAAAATGACTTGTGTCGTGCACAAAGTACATGTCCTAACCGACTTGCCAAAACTATAGTTTGTTAAACAAGACATGTGTGGAGTGGTTGACAAACGACTTTTAATGACTCCAACATAAGTGTACGTAAACTTCCGACTTCAACTGTATGTACCATTTCAAATTGCAAACCGATTTGCACTGCACTATCCTTCCCTGGTTGTCTAGTGGTTAGGATTCGGCGCTCTCACCGCCGCGGCCCGGGTTCGATTCCCGGTCAGGGAACTAATCTTTTGCGACCTGTTTACTTGTGCAACCTGTCACAATGAATTTTGTCCGGTCATCGCACATATGTAGCATTTCAAATTGTGAACCGATTTGCTTTGCTGTATCCTTCCCTGGTGGTCTAGTGGTTAGGATTCGGCGCTCTCACCGCCGCGGGCAGGGTTCGAATCCCGGTCAGGGCATTAGTCTTTGTTACTTGTGCAACCTGTCACACTGAATTTAGTAGGTAATCGCCCAACTGATTTTCCCTACAGTGTCCTTCCCTTGTGACCTAGTGGTGCAGCAAAGCACCCCCACAACATGATGCTGCCACCCCTGTGCTTCACGGTTGGGATGGTGTTCTTCGGCTTGCAAGCCTCCACCTTTTGTCTCCAAACATAACAATGGTCATTATGGCCAAATAGTTCTATTTTTGTTTCATCAGACCAGAGGACATTTCTCCAAAAAGTAGGATCTTTGTCCACAAACTGCAGTCAGGCTTTTTTATGGCAGTTTTGGAGCAGCAGCTTCTTCCTTGCTGAGTGGCCTTTCAGGTTATATTGATATAGGACTCGTTTTACTGTGGATATAGATAATTTTTAACCTGTTTCCTCCAGCATCTTCACAAGGTCCTTTGCTGTTGTTCTGGGATTGATTTGCACTTTTCGCACCAAAGTACGTTCATCTCTAGGAGACAGAACGCGTCTCCTTCCTGAGCGGTATGACGGCTGCGTGGTCCCATGGTGTTTATACTTGCGTACTATTGTTTCTACAGATAAACGTGGTACCTTCAGGCGTTGGGAAATTGCTTTGGAGCAGTAGCTTCTTCCTTGCTGAGCGGCCGTTCAGGTTATGTCGATATAGGACTCGTTTTACTGTGGATGTAGATACTTTTGGACCTGTTTCCTCCAGCATCTTCACAAGGTGCTTTGCTGTTGTTCTGGGATTGATTTGCACTTTTCGCACCAAAGTACGTTCATCTCTAGGAGACAGAACGCGTCTCCTTCCTGAGCGGTATGACGGCTGCGTGGTCCCATGGTGTTTTTACTTGCGTACTGTTTTTTCTACAGATGAACTCGGTACCTTCAGGCGTTTGGAAATTGCTCCCAAGGATGAACCAGACTTTTGGAGGTCTACAATTGTTTTCTGAGGTCTTGGCTGATTTCTTTTGATTTTCCCGTGATGTCAAGCAAAGAGGCACCGAGTTTAAAGGTAGGCCTTGAAATACATCTACAAGGTACACCTCCAATTGACTCAAATGATGTCAATTAGCCTATCAGAAGCTTCTAAAGCCATGACATCATTTTCGGGAATTTTCCACGCTGTTTAAAGGCACAGCCAACTTAGTGTATGTAAACCTCTGACCCACTGGATTTGTGATACAGTGAATTACAAGTGAAATAATCTGTCTGTAAACAATTGTTGGAAAAATGACTTGTGTCATGCACAAAGGACATGTCCTAACTGACTTGCCAAAACTATAGTTTGTTAAACAAGACATGTGTGGAGTGGTTGACAAACGACTTTTAATGACTCCAACATAAGTGTACGTAAACTTCCGACTTCAACTGTATGTACCATTTCAAATTGCAAACCGATTTGCACTGCACTATCCTTCCCTGGTTGTCTAGTGGTTAGGATTCGGCGCTCTCACCGCCGCGGCCTGGGTTCGATTCCCGGTCAGGGAACTAATCTTTTGCGACCTGTTTACTTGTGCAACCTGTCACAATGAATTTTGTCGGTCATCGCACATATGTAGCATTTCAAATTGTGAACCGATTTGCTTTGCTGTATCCTTCCCTGGTGGTCTAGTGGTTAGGATTCGGCGCTCTCACTGCCGCTGGCCGGGTTCGATTCCCGGTCAGGGAATTAGTCTTTGTTACTTGTGCAACCTGTCACACTGAATTTAGTAGGTAATCGCCCAACTGATTTTCCCTACAGTGTCCTTCCCTTGTGACCTAGTGGTGCAGCAAAGCACCCCCACAACATGATGCTGCCACCCCTGTGCTTCACGGTTGGGATGGTGTTCTTCGGCTTGCAAGCCTCCACCTTTTGTCTCCAAACATAACAATGGTCATTATGGCCAAATAGTTCTATTTTTGTTTCATCAGACCAGAGGACATTTCTCCAAAAAGTAGGATCTTTGTCCACAAACTGCAGTCAGGCTTTTTTATGGCAGTTTTGGAGCAGCAGCTTCTTCCTTGCTGAGTGGCCTTTCAGGTTATATTGATATAGGACTCGTTTTACTGTGGATATAGATAATTTTTAACCTGTTTCCTCCAGCATCTTCACAAGGTCCTTTGCTGTTGTTCTGGGATTGATTTGCACTTTTCGCACCAAAGTACGTTCATCTCTAGGAGACAGAACGCGTCTCCTTCCTGAGCGGTATGACGGCTGCGT
The DNA here is from genome assembly GCF_901001165.1 of Salmo trutta. Classification (NCBI taxonomy): domain Eukaryota; kingdom Metazoa; phylum Chordata; class Actinopteri; order Salmoniformes; family Salmonidae; genus Salmo; species Salmo trutta. The sequence continues at coordinate 33,753 of NW_021823444.1, forward strand.
GGTCCCATGGTGTTTATACTTGCGTACTATTGTTTCTACAGATAAACGTGGTACCTTCAGGCGTTGGGAAATTGCTTTGGAGCAGTAGCTTCTTCCTTGCTGAGCGGCCGTTCAGGTTATGTCGATATAGGACTCGTTTTACTGTGGATGTAGATACTTTTGGACCTGTTTCCTCCAGCATCTTCACAAGGTGCTTTGCTGTTGTTCTGGGATTGATTTGCACTTTTCGCACCAAAGTACGTTCATCTCTAGGAGACAGAACGCGTCTCCTTCCTGAGCGGTATGACGGCTGCGTGGTCCCATGGTGTTTTTACTTGCGTACTGTTTTTTCTACAGATGAACTCGGTACCTTCAGGCGTTTGGAAATTGCTCCCAAGGATGAACCAGACTTTTGGAGGTCTACAATTGTTTTCTGAGGTCTTGGCTGATTTCTTTTGATTTTCCCGTGATGTCAAGCAAAGAGGCACCGAGTTTAAAGGTAGGCCTTGAAATACATCTACAAGGTAACCCTCCAATTGACTCAAATGATGTCAATTAGCCTATCAGAAGCTTCTAAAGCCATGACATCATTTTCGGGAATTTTCCACGCTGTTTAAAGGCACAGCCAACTTAGTGTATGTAAACCTCTGACCCACTGGATTTGTGATACAGTGAATTACAAGTGAAATAATCTGTCTGTAAACAATTGTTGGAAAAATGACTTGTGTCATGCACAAAGTACATGTCCTAACCGACTTGCCAAAACTATAGTTTGTTAAACAAGACATGTGTGGAGTGGTTGACAAACGACTTTTAATGACTCCAGCATAAGTGTACGTAAACTTCCGACTTCAACTGTATGTACCATTTCAAATTGCAAACCGATTTGCACTGCACTATCCTTCCCTGGTTGTCTAGTGGTTAGGATTCGGCGCTCTCACCGCCGCGGCCCGGGTTCGATTCCCGGTCAGGGAACTAATCTTTTGCGACCTGTTTACTTGTGCAACCTGTCACAATGAATTTTGTCGGTCATCGCACATATGTAGCATTTCAAATTGTGAACCGATTTGCTTTGCTGTATCCTTCCCTGGTGGTCTAGTGGTTAGGATTCGAATCCCGGTCAGGGAATTAGTCTTTGTTACTTGTGCAACCTGTCACACTGAATTTAGTAGGTAATCGCCCAACTGATTTTCCCTACAGTGTCCTTCCCTTGTGACCTAGTGGTGCAGCAAAGCACCCCCACAACATGATGCTGCCACCCCTGTGCTTCACGGTTGGGATGGTGTTCTTCGGCTTGCAAGCCTCCACCTTTTGTCTCCAAACATAACAATGGTCATTATGGCCAAATAGTTCTATTTTTGTTTCATCAGACCAGAGGACATTTCTCCAAAAAGTAGGATCTTTGTCCACAAACTGCAGTCAGGCTTTTTTATGGCAGTTTTGGAGCAGCAGCTTCTTCCTTGCTGAGTGGCCTTTCAGGTTATATTGATATAGGACTCGTTTTACTGTGGATATAGATAATTTTTAACCTGTTTCCTCCAGCATCTTCACAAGGTCCTTTGCTGTTGTTCTGGGATTGATTTGCACTTTTCGCACCAAAGTACGTTCATCTCTAGGAGACAGAACGCGTCTCCTTCCTGAGCGGTATGACGGCTGCGTGGTCCCATGGTGTTTATACTTGCGTACTATTGTTTCTACAGATAAACGTGGTACCTTCAGGCGTTGGGAAATTGCTTTGGAGCAGTAGCTTCTTCCTTGCTGAGCGGCCGTTCAGGTTATGTCGATATAGGACTCGTTTTACTGTGGATGTAGATACTTTTGGACCTGTTTCCTCCAGCATCTTCACAAGGTGCTTTGCTGTTGTTCTGGGATTGATTTGCACTTTTCGCACCAAAGTACGTTCATCTCTAGGAGACAGAACGCGTCTCCTTCCTGAGCGGTATGACGGCTGCGTGGTCCCATGGTGTTTTTACTTGCGTACTGTTTTTTCTACAGATGAACTCGGTACCTTCAGGCGTTTGGAAATTGCTCCCAAGGATGAACCAGACTTGTGGAGGTCTACAATTGTTTTCTGAGGTCTTGGCTGATTTCTTTTGATTTTCCCGTGATGTCAAGCAAAGAGGCACCGAGTTTAAAGGTAGGCCTTGAAATACATCTACAAGGTACACCTCCAATTGACTCAAATGATGTCAATTAGCCTATCAGAAGCTTCTAAAGCCATGACATCATTTTCGGGAATTTTCCACGCTGTTTAAAGGCACAGCCAACTTAGTGTATGTAAACCTCTGACCCACTGGATTTGTGATACAGTGAATTACAAGTGAAATAATCTGTCTGTAAACAATTGTTGGAAAAATGACTTGTGTCATGCACAAAGTACATGTCCTAACCGACTTGCCAAAACTATAGTTTGTTAAACAAGACATGTGTGGAGTGGTTGACAAACGACTTTTAATGACTCCAACATAAGTGTACGTAAACTTCCGACTTCAACTGTATGTACCATTTCAAATTGCAAACCGATTTGCACTGCACTATCCTTCCCTGGTTGTCTAGTGGTTAGGATTCGGCGCTCTCACCGCCGCGGCCCGGGTTCGATTCCCGGTCAGGGAACTAATCTTTTGCGACCTGTTTACTTGTGCAACCTGTCACAATGAATTTTGTCGGTCATCGCACATATGTAGCATTTCAAATTGTGAACCGATTTGCTTTGCTGTATCCTTCCCTGGTGGTCTAGTGGTTAGGATTCGGCGCTCTCACTGCCGCGGCCCGGGTTCGATTCCCGGTCAGGGAATTAGTCTTTGTTACTTGTGCAACCTGTCACACTGAATTTAGTAGGTAATCGCCCAACTGATTTTCCCTACAGTGTCCTTCCCTTGTGACCTAGTGGTGCAGCAAAGCACCCCCACAACATGATGCTGCCACCCCTGTGCTTCACGGTTGGGATGGTGTTCTTCGGCTTGCAAGCCTCCACCTTTTGCCTCCAAACATAACAATGGTCATTATGGCCAAATAGTTATATTTTTGTTTCATCAGACCAGAGGACATTTCTCCAAAAAGTAGGATCTTTGTCCACAAACTGCAGTCAGGCTTTTTTATGGCAGTTTTGGAGCAGCAGCTTCTTCCTTGCTGAGCGGCCTTTCAGGTTATATTGATATAGGACTCGTTTTACTGTGGATATAGATACTTTTGAACCTGTTTCCTCCAGCATCTTCACAAGGTCCTTTGCTGTTGTTCTGGGATTGATTTGCACTTTTCGCACCAAAGTACGTTCATCTCTAGGAGACAGAACGCGTCTCCTTCCTGAGCGGTATGACGGCTGCGTGGTCCCATGGTGTTTATACTTGCGTACTATTGTTTCTACAGATAAACGTGGTACCTTCAGGCGTTTGGAAATTGCTTTGGAGCAGTAGCTTCTTCCTTGCAGAGCGGACTTTCAGGTTATGTCGATATAGGACTCGTTTTACTGTGGATGTAGATACTTTTGGACCTGTTTCCTCCAGCATCTTCACAAGGTCCTTTGCTGTTGTTCTGGGATTGATTTGCACTTTTCGCACCAAAGTACGTTCATCTCTAAGAGACAGAACGCGTCTCCTTCCTGAGCGGTATGACGGCTGTGTGGTCCCATGGTGTTTTTACTTGCGTACTATTTTTTCTACAGATGAACTCGGTACCTTCAGGCGTTTGGAAATTGCTCCAAGGATGAACCAGACTTGTGGTGGTCTACAATTGTTTTCTGAGGTCTTGGCTGATTTCTTTTGATTTTCCCGTGATGTCAAGCAAAGAGGCTCCGAGTTTAAAGGTAGACCTTGAAATACATCTACAAGGTTCACCTCCAATTGACTCAAATGATGTCAATTAGCCTATCAGAAGCTTCTAAAGCCATGACATCATTTTCGGGAATTTTCCACGCTGTTTAAAGGCACAGCCAACTTAGTGTATGTAAACCTCTGACCCACTGAATTTGTGATACAGTGAATTATAAGTGAAATAATCTGTCTGTAAACAATTGTTGGAAAAATGACTTGTGTCATTCACAAAGTACATGTCCTAACCGACTTGCCAAAACTATAGTTTGTTAAACAAGACATGTGTGGAGTGGTTGACAAACGACTTTTAATGACTCCAACATAAGTGTACGTAAACTTCCGACTTCAACTGTATGTACCATTTCAAATTGCAAACCGATTTGCACTGCACTATCCTTCCCTGGTTGTCTAGTGGTTAGGATTCGGCGCTCTCACCGCCGCGGCCCGGGTTCGATTCCCGGTCAGGGAACTAATCTTTTGCGACCTGTTTACTTGTGCAACCTGTCACAATTAATTTTGTCGGTCATCGCACATATGTAGCATTTCAAATTGTGAACCGATTTGCTTTGCTGTATCCTTCCCATGTGGTCTAGTGGTTAGGATTTGGCGCTCTCACCGCTGCGGCCCGGGTTCGATTCCCGGTCAGGGAATTAGTCTTTGTTACTTGTGCAACCTTTCACACTGAATTTAGTAGGTAATCGCCCAACTGATTTCCCCTACAGTGTCCTTCCTTTGTGACCTAGTGGTGCAGCAAAGCACCCCCACAACATGATGCTGCCACCCCTGTGCTTCACGGTTGGGATGGTGTTCTTCGGATTGCAAGCCTCCACCTTTTGCCTCCAAACATAACAATGGTCATTATGGCCAAATAGTTCTATTTTTGTTTCATCAGACCAGAGGACATTTCTCCAAAAAGTAGGATCTTTGTCAACAAACTGCAGTCAGGCTTATTTATGGCAGTTTTGGAGCAGCAGCTTCTTCCTTGCTGAGCGGCCTTTCAGGTTATATTGATATAGGACTCGTTTTACTGTGGATATAGATACTTTTGAACCTGTTTCCTCCAGCATCTTCACAAGGTCCTTTGCTGTTGTTCTGGGATTGATTTGCACTTTTCGCACCAAAGTACGTTCATCTCTAGGAGACAGAACGCGTCTCCTTCCTGAGCGGTATGACGGCTGCGTGGTCCCATGGTGTTTATACTTGCGTACTATTGTTTCTACAGATAAACGTGGTACCTTCAGGCATTGGGAAATTGCTTTGGAGCAGTAGCTTCTTCCTTGTTGAGCGGCCGTTCAGGTTATGTCGATATAGGACTCGTTTTATTGTGGATGTAGATACTTTTGGACCTGTTTCCTCCAGCATCTTCACAAGGTCCTTTGCTGTTGTTCTGGGATTGATTTGCACTTTTCGCACCAAAGTAAGTTCATCTCTAGGAGACAGAACGCGTCTCCTTCCTGAGCGGTATGACGGCTGCGTGGTCCCATGGTGTTTTTACTTGCATACTGTTTTTTCTACAGATGAACTCGGTACCTTCAGGCGTTTGGAAATTGCTCCCAAGGATGAACCAGACTTGTGGAGGTCTACAATTGTTTTCTAAGGTCTTGGCTGATTTCTTTTGATTTTCCCGTGACGTCAAGCAAAGAGGCACCGAGTCTAAAGGTAGGCCTTGAAATACATCTACAAGGTACACCTCCAATTGACTCAAATGATGTCAATTAGCCTATCAGAAGCTTCTAAAGCCATGACATCATTTTCGGGAATTTTCCACGCTGTTTAAAGGCACAGCCAACTTAGTGTATGTAAACCTTTAACCCACTGGATTTGTGATACAGTGAATTACAAGTGAAATAATCTGTCTGTAAACAATTGTTGGAAAAATGACTTGTGTCATGCACAAAGTACATGTCCTAACCGACTTGCCAAAACTATAGTTTGTTAAACAAGACATGTGTGGAGTGGTTGACAAACGACTTTTAATGACTCCAACATAAGTGTACGTAAACTTCCGTCTTCAACTGTATGTACCATTTCAAATTGCAAACCGATTTGCACTGCACTATCCTTCCCTGGTTGTCTAGTGGTTAGGATTCGGCGCTCTCACCGCCGCGGCCCGGGTTCGATTCCCGGTCAGGGAACTAATCTTTTGCGACCTGTTTACTTGTGCAACCTGTCACAATGTATTTTGTCGGTCATCGCACATATGTAGCATTTCAAATTGTGAACCGATTTGCTTTGCAGTATCCTTCCCTGGTGGTCTAGTGGTTAGGATTCGGCGCTCTCACCGCTGCGGCCTGGGTTCGATTCCCGTTCAGGGAATTAGTCTTTGTTACTTGTGCAACCTTTCACACTGAATTTAGTAGGTAATCGCCCAACTGATTTCCCTACAGTGTCCTTCCTTTGTGACCTAGTGGTGCAGCAAAGCACCCCCACAACATGATGCTGCCACCCCTGTCCTTCACGGTTGGGATGGTGTTCTTCGGATTGCAAGCCTCCACCTTTTGCCTCCAAACATAACAATGGTCATTATGGCCAAATAGTTCTATTTTTGTTTCATCAGACCAGAGGACATTTCTCCAAAAAGTAGGATCTTTGTCAACAAACTGCAGTCAGGCTTTTTTATGGCAGTTTTGGAGCAGCAGCTTCTTCCTTGCTGAGCGGCCTTTCAGGTTATATTGATATAGGACTCGTTTTACTGTGGATATAGATACTTTTGAACCTGTTTCCTCCAGCATCTTCACAAGGTCCTTTGCTGTTGTTCTGGGATTGATTTGCACTTTTCGCACCAAAGTACGTTCATCTCTAGGAGACAGAACGCGTCTCCTTCCTGAGCGGTATGACAGCTGCGTGGTCCCATGGTGTTTATACTTGCGTACTATTGTTTCTACAGATAAACGTGGTACCTTCAGGCGTTGGGAAATTGCTTTGGAGCAGTAGCTTCTTCCTTGCTGAGCGGCCGTTCAGGTTATGTCGATATAGGACTCGTTTTATTGTGGATGTAGATACTTTGGACCTGTTTCCTCCAGCATCTTCACAAGGTCCTTTGCTGTTGTTCTGGGATTGATTTGCACTTTTCGCACCAAAGTACGTTCATCTCTAGGAGACAGAACGCGTCTCCTTCCTGAGCGGTATGACAGCTGCGTGGTCCCATGGTGTTTTATACTTGCGTACTATTGTTTCTACAGATAAACGTGGTACCTTCAGGCGTTGGGAAATTGCTTTGGAGCAGTAGCTTCTTCCTTGCTGAGCGGCCCGTTCAGGTTATGTCGATATAGGACTCGTTTTATTGTGGATGTAGATACTTTTGGACCTGTTTTCCTCCAGCATCTTCACAAGGTCCTTTGCTGTTGTTCTGGGATTGATTTGCACTTTTCGCACCAAAGTAAGTTCATCTCTAGGAGACAGAACGCGTCTCCTTCCTGAGCGGTATGACGGCTGCGTGGTCCCATGGTGTTTTTTACTTGCGTACTGTTTTTTCTACAGATGAACTCGGTACCTTCAGGCGTTTGGAAATTGCTCCCAAGGATGAACCAGACTTGTGGAGGTCTACAATTGTTTTCTAAGGTCTTGGCTGATTTCTTTTGATTTTCCCGTGACGTCAAGCAAAGAGGCACCGAGTCTAAAGGTAGGCCTTGAAATACATCTACAAGGTACACCTCCAATTGACTCAAATGATGTCAATTAGCCTATCAGAAGCTTCTAAAGCCATGACATCATTTTCGGGAATTTTCCACGCTGTTTAAAGGCACAGCCAACTTAGTGTATGTAAACCTCTTACCCACTGGATTTGTCATACAGTGAATTACAAGTGAAATAATCTGTCTGTAAACAATTGTGTGGAAAACATGACTTGTGTCATGCACAAAGTACATGTCCTAACCGACTATTGCCAAAACTAAGTTTGTTAAACAAGACATGTGTGGAGTGGTTTGACAAACGACTTTTAATAGCATTCCAACATAGTTTACGTAAACTTCCGTATTCAACTGTATGTACCATTTCAAATTGCAAACAGATTTGCACTTGCACTATCCTTCCCTGGTTGTCTAGTGGATTAGGATTCGGCGCTCTCACCGCCGCGGCCGGGTTGATTCCCGGTCAGGGAACTAATCTTTTGCGACCTGTTTACTTGTGCAACCTGTCACAATGTAATTTTGTCGGTCATCGCACATATGTAGCATTTCAAATTGTGAACCGATTTGCTTTGCTGTATCCTTCCCTGGTGGTCTAGTGGTTAGGATTCGGCGCTCTCACTGCTGCGGCCCAGGTTCGTTCCCGGTCAGGTAATTAGTCTTTGTTACTTGTTGCAACCTGTCACACTGAATTTAGTAGGTAATCGCCCAACTGATTTTCCCTACAGTGTCCTTCCCTTGGGACCTAGGGTGCAAGCAAAAGCACCCCCACAACATGATGCTGGCCACCCCTGTGCTTCACGGTTGGGATGGTGTTCTTCGGCTTGCAAGCCTCCACCTTTTGCCTCCAAACATAACAATGGTCATTATGGACCAAATAGTTATATTTTGTTTCATCAGACCAGAGGACATTTCTCCAAAAGTAGGATCTTTGTCCACAAACTGCAGTCAGGCTTTTTATGGCAGTTTTGGAGCAGCAGCTTCTTCCTTGCTGAGGGCCTTTCAGGTTATATTGATATAGGATCGTTTACTGTGGATATAGATACTTTAACCTGTTTCCTCCAGCATCTTCACAAGGTCCTTGCTGTTGTTCTGGGATTGATTTGCACTTTTCGCACAAAGTACGTTCTCTCTAGGAGACAGAACGCGTCTCCTTCC